>NW_009632360.1:6059-11330 GCF_000690535.1 Cariama cristata
CCTTTCCCCACTACCCCCTTGCCGTGTCCCTACAAAGTGTCTCCTCCCTCATACATCCATGGCTTCCTGACAGATCGTTTCTCTCTTCCTCCCCTCAGTACTTCCAGCGGAGCCTTTTCCCCTCCTTCAGCACCTCCTCACACAACTCCTCGCTCTCCCGGCAGCACCTTGAAGAAAAGCCTCGCCCTCCCCCAGCGCGTCCTGATCAAACCTCTCCCCTCCTTTCTCTTGCATTTCCTATTAAAAAAAAACCAACACTTTTCTTCACTATTCCCTCGACTTTCCCAACAAAATCTTTCCCGCTTCCTCCTCTCAGCCGTTACGGCGAGGCGCTCCCCCTCAGATCTTCCCGCCTCACGTCTCGCCCCAGGCGCGTGCAGATGAGGCCCTTCCGCCACCCAGCGTTTCCCGCCTAAACGCCTCCCCTCTCTCTTTCCTCAGGGCTTCCCCAGAAAAGCCTCTCTCCCTTCCTTTCCTTAGCGCCTGCCTCCCTCCTGGCAAGACGTTTTTTCCTTCTTTTCCTTCGCTGCTCTTCAGCATAGCACGCCCGTGTTTCTCCCCTCTGCACTCCCCGCTGAAACCTGTCTTTCTGCTCAGCCCTTTCTGCAAAAACCTCCTGCCTTGGGTCTCCTCGCCGCCATTCTTGCCCCACTGGCTGCAATGCCTGCTCTTTTGTTACTTTTTGTTCTGCAAAGGCAAATCATCTGGTAGTTCTGGGATATCTGGTTAGTGAATGCATTATCTGAACGTGTACGTCTGCTTTTACAAAGGGTCTACGGGGCAAGGCCCAAAGATCTCCTCTGGAAAAGTCTTCCACCAAAATGACTTTTGGAGGGGGTTTTCTTGGCACATTGTATAAATACTGTACTGCACTGTGCCATCATTTACATCGCGGCAAAGCAGGCTGAAAATACTGCCGGTGAATTTTAAATGACAAGCCGAACATTGTGATATAAAAATTTCTGCATCAAAAAACATTCTTTCAGGTGAAAACAAAACAAGTGGTTTGGGCAATTTTTCCCCAGATGAGATCAGACAATGTTTAAAGACAGGAGATGCGGCGACCAGCTCTATGATAAAGCAATACCAGTCAGGCTAAAACTGCAAAACACCCCATGCAAGCATCACTGCTGTAATTCTTAAGCCTTTAACAGGAACGCTACGCAGTTAACTGCTATCTGCCACTTTTTCTCCTCTCAGCCCACTCGTCCTAGCCTTTCTTTTGGAACATACTGGCGAAACAGAGCAGCGGTTTGCAGTCTTGTAAGACTACAACTCCAGGTCTCCATGGAAGCAAAGTACCAGCTTTCACTTGCACCTCCAAATAAAGCCAAGCAGCCTTCCCTTTTATGTACTAGAAAAAATATCATAATGGAATTAAGAGAGATTCTTTGCCTGAGGTACAGACTCTTTCCTCCAGAAGATTCAAAGCTGAGGTCAGGCTGAGCTTGAGCTGCTTGCATTTAAGCAGTTGTTTTCCTCACATTTAGCACAAGGCAAGGGAAAAAAAAGCTTGTTAACGGGCATATCGCTCTCCATTTTAACTCCTGCAGAAATGGACATGGCTTGATACTTGTGCTGGGAATTACCAGATAAATGCAGGACCATATACCACCTAAGAGTGTACCATATGGATTTTTAATACCCAGGTACGTGTACAGTAATACAGAGAATGTGTAGTTGCCTTAGAAGCTATTTCCACTTTTTCCCAAAGCATCAGGTGCACAAGAGCCAGCTTCTTGGCAGTTACAAATCAGCACACTGCCACATCTTTATTGCTGCCTGTGCAGGCCAGGATTGGTTACAACTCTGCATGTTTTGGGAATTGCTGCAAATACTGGATAAACCTTTCTTTAACTGTGCAGTCTCACAAGGGGTTATGGGAGTCAAATGAATATCAGGACTACATACATGTAATTTTCCCCATTATCACAAAAAAGAAATGTCTATACTCATGATGGAGGAAATTTCTATACTCATGACGGAGGAAAAAACCCAGTTATTAATGGGTTGGCAGATGTCTTGCTTAACGTCACATAAAATGAAATAGGGAATACTCTGATTTTCTTTTCCAGGCACCAAGATGTGTCCAATTAAAACTCCAGCCACTGAAAATGAATGGGAAACTATGCGATACTGTTTCCCACATCCCACTTATAATGCATGGAAAGGAAAACACTGATAAAAGTAATCCTTTAGAGAATTACAAAATTTCCTTCATCAGGATTTACATTCTTGTCCTACATATTTTGCTCTTGCTTGTCTATCTTCTGCTTAGCATGCTGTTGCAATGCAATCCGGAGAGACAGATGCATGAAGATGTGAGATGACTACAAATAACATCTCTACAGTATCTACTAGGTGCTGTTTCAGCAGATAACTCTATCCTATCAATACCTGCAGAGGTATCTTATTGAAGATAGTCACATACAAAACTGTAAATTAAATTTGGTGCTCAGTTTCCTCAGACTTACATCAGTGTTACCAAAATGAACAGTGCTGGCTGCACACAAAATCAAGTAGCTTGCACAGGTAAACAAAGATGGATTTAGGAGCTAAGGGCAGCTCATTCAAAGGTCAAATAGGGATCATTTATATTCAAAACCAAGGACACCTGGCTACCATGATAAATGGTTTTGGCTCAGTGAGTTTTCATACAACATTTCGCATCTGGCTTCCTACATCTGAAAGACTGAAGTGATCATCTTGAGTATTGCGCCTCTTTTCCCGCTGCTGTTGGACATACAGATCATGAGCTCCTTGTACCAGGTGCTCTGACCTCCTGCTTGATAAGAATTTTTTAGGCTGGACCAGATGATGTCTCTAGCCCAAGCCTTTTTTTTTTAACAATTATGGACAGTACCATGATCAAGTTCAGGCAGCGGAACAGCTTGCCCGGAGAGGTTGTGCAGTCTCTGTCCCCAGAGGTTTTGAAGGCAACATTGGATACAGCCCTGAGTAACCCAGTGTGATCTCACAGCTGACCCTGCGTTGAACAGGAGGCTGAACTAGATGATCTCCAGAGGTCCCTTCCAACCTGAATTACGCTGTGATCCTATAGTCTAAACCCCTAGTACAAAAAAAATAATGAAGTATTCAGAGAATGAAACTCTTTTCATTTTCCCACTAATGTTGTCATAATTTTACAGTAGGCAATGGAATATCATTATGGCCAGTCTTTGGGCAGATTTGCTCCCTTTGAATATTTAATTTCTCTTCATCAATATTTAATTTCTTTTCATTATTCTCTTAATTTATTAAGGTCAATGCCAAGGTGGTACAAGGCTTATTATTTACACATTTAATTGTCACATCTGGCAATTCACGACAAGATGAAGAACGAAACAGTAACAGTGGTTGACAGAAGCTGACAGAGATACAGAAAATCAGCGCCACTCTAATAGTCCTGTGCAGAACTGGCTACAGTAAAGACTGACTTGAAACCTTTAAAAGACCTTTGACCCAAATTTACTCTGTGTTTAAATTCACTGAACTAAGCCACTAGATACAGTTTTCCTTAATGTTCTTAAAACTGATTGCCTTTTCTTTGAGCAGTCAATCTCCTTAGGGATAAAAAAAAAGAAAAATTGTGACATTGTCCTTCAATATCAATGAATGACACCATCTTCCTGTTGCTGCGATGCTAGATATTGTTGGGCTGCTTAAATCAAGTACATAGACAAGTTAATAAAAAGAGAACACTGTTAAATTTAAAGTCAGCTGCACGTGAGAAAGAAAACAAAGCAAGAATAACAAACAAGTAAAAGGTATTTTTGCCTGATTAAACATAAACTTCCAGTCTCTCAGCCACTGTCAAATTATTGAAGGGATTATGATTAGTACAAATACTGCATTTTATTAAGGACTGTATATGCTTTCTATAACTACCCTCTACTAGCAAGTTTATACTTCACAAACTACTTTCACAAAGAGAAGCATAGGGGTCATTCACCACTGATAAACATTTACACAAACAGATCACATATGAAACGGATGTATTTTAATAGCAATACTCCTTTACAGAAGAGCCGTTCCCCTACTTTTGCTTTAGGTGCTCAGTTTAAGTGATATAAAGTCATCTTCAGTTACAGCAGTCAACCACATACAAACAACGCTAAATAAAAACTAGCTCACTACATAAGCACCTCTCCGATGGTAACTGACTCTACTTTGTGTATATATTAACGTTCAAGCAATGATCAGCCTCAGTTTGTTTTTTAGAAAAAAACAATCAATCGAACAAACAAACCAGAGACAAAAACACCAGGGGAGGTACAGTTGTCTACAAAGACTACAAGAACAGATATATCAATATAAATGGGACAAATTCTCAGCACTAAGGCACAATAGAATTAATACTAGAATATGGCTAAAACCTTACTTACTACAGCATTGAGTGAGCAGTTAACAAGGAGTGTTCCTATGGTCAAAACGCTCGGCTACATCATTAGTGAGTTCTGTGTTTAAGATGCTTTTACCTTAGAGTAGCTGCACACAGCATTCCTAAAAGATGGGATTTCAGAGGGCAGTGACGGTGCTCATTTACACTGTACTTATTTTATAATTAAGGATTGGTTCATACTTGCACAACAAAATGGAATTGTCATAGTAAACTTGTCCCTTTAGCATTGCTTGTTGTGGAAACTACCGACATGACAGTTCTAAAGGGAGAAAAGCAGGTTTAATCGGTGTAGGACGCTGACAGTCACTCCAGCTGACCAGAAAACCCTTGTTGTCTTGGAGAGCGCCAGTCTAGGTCCCAGAATTTGTTAACAGCATAAGGCACGATACAAAACCCACTTAAGTCACGAGATTTAGGTGGGCTTTGGATCAAACACACACTTAGCTATGGGTTTTGTGGCTCCATTGGTGTGTTCTCCCACAGACTGAAACCAACATTCCCCCTCAGGAAAAAGATTCAAGCACACAGCTAAGAGCAAGGGGATTTAGGCATAGGCTTACAATAAGGGTGTTCTGGAGAGTCTTCTCAAACGTGCCCTCTGTAAGATCTGTCGCTTGCTTTTAAAAACAGACATTTTTCTGGCACTTGCGGACCTTTGCCATGATTTACTTTTAATCCACTGAGATCCTATGAGTTCAGTAACCACGTATGGCTCAGACTGAAAAGCCACCCTAGGAGGAAGAAGAGCTCCAAATACTGAGGAAAACCCAAATCCTAGCAGTTTGGGAAAGGCAAACCCAAGACAACCAACGCTTCAAACGAGGCCCTGGGCAAAACAGTTTGGGAAAACCTCTCCCCCTCCCTTGAAA
>NW_009632361.1:0-240 GCF_000690535.1 Cariama cristata
CAAACCCACCCCAAAAGCGAGAGAGATTTTTATTTGCTTTATCGCACACTCCATTTCCTAAATTTGTTCTGCAGCCAATTATTTTCGCCTTTAAAGTCCCGAACGCTCCCGCCTGATGAAAATTAGCAGCCATCTGAGTTAAACTCTGCCTGTGACCTGTGAAGAGGGTTGGAAATAATTGCGTCCATGTGTGCGTGCACACGCGTGTGCGAGGAGCCCGCCATCCATCACCGACCCCCC
>NW_009632361.1:398-680 GCF_000690535.1 Cariama cristata
GGCTCCCGGGGCCGGGGGAGGAAAAGGGGGGGGGGGGGGGCAGCCGAGGGGCTGGTTACGGCCGCTGTGCCGGGACGAGGGATGGGGACCGGCAGAGGGGACGCGGCGAAGGCGACGGCTCCGTGACTTTACCGGGAACTCGCAAAACCGCTCATTTTCTTCGCACTCGCTCCGCAAAGCGTGAAGCCCGACCCCAGCCCGCCCGAAGGTCACGGCTTCGCTCCTCCGTTCGGATTTATGCTCCGAATTAATCGATGACCCTAAACCACCAATCTTTTCCCT
>NW_009632361.1:824-3201 GCF_000690535.1 Cariama cristata
CCTTTCTCTAACAACTGGCAGCCCCAGACACCCCGGGTCAGGACCAGAAGCCAGAGCTGGGCCCCCCCAGGCCACCCCACGCAGCCGAAATCACACGGAGGGTCCCGAATCAGTGGGGAACCACGGGAGAGGGGGGAGAGAGACGCAGCCTTCGCGAGAACGATGCTTTAAACCTTCCCTCTTCTGCATCCGCTCAGCTGTACCCCAGACATTGCCGTTTCATAAATACAATCCGGGTAGCGCAGGCTATAATTTGGTGATAGCTACCCCAGGACATATCTAGATACACTTCTGTTATTTTAATTAAATACTGCATTATGGTTTGTGACAACTTCATCGCTATAGCGTAAATGAATTTGGAATTAAAGTCTTACTTAGGCATTCCACTACTTCCCCCCCTTCCCCTCCACCCCTCTGTGTTACAAAGCAAAAGGCTATAAAATCAAGATGTTTGTTCATTTACAGATGGAGCAGCTTGGAAAAGGAAAGAAAAAAAAACAACCAAAAAAGGGGGGGGGAAAGGCAAGACGGTGCAGAAGCGAGCGCGAAACATCGGTGGCTTGCGAGCATCGGCTTGTGAGCATCCTCGGGTGGAGGAGAGCACAAATGGGGGGTGCCGAATATTAATTGTGTGCGCTACCGTTCTCCTCCGAACCCGGCTCCTCCGAACACCCCTTCCCCCGGCCGCGGGATTTCTGTCTTGTCCGTGATTGTTATTTTAAACTCTTGATTTGTGACCGCTGCAAAGAGGACGAAGCGCTGGAAGTTTTAGACCTTTGGGGATTTGGTCCGTGGGAAGGGCACGGCGGCGGCCGGAGAGACCGAGTTACGGCAAAGGGAAACTTTTTATTTTATGCCCAGGCCTGGGAGTTTCAATTCCATCCATCTATTAACTCGTCTCTAATGAAACCAGACCGTACGTGACATTTTGCAATATAACTGCTTTAAATGTTACCACATCAATTGGTTTAAATGTTACCCGCGCCTCATGAACCGGGAGATGGTTTTATAATTATCTCCGTCTCTCTCTAATGAACAAAGATTTCTACTGTCTGCTGGTATTTTACATTAGCAAAGGCAACAAGGATGCCGGCTCGGACCACGGATGCTCAACAGGCTCAGACAAATAAAAACCCCGAGTTGGGAGGGCGGCAGAGGTGCTGCCTGTCACCTCTTGGGTTTAAACCCTCCCCGACCTATTTTGCCCAGGTGCAATTGGGGTTTCATCCCCTCGTTCCCTCCGTTAACCACCCCCCAAATAAAAACGCCTCGCATCCATCCACCCGCAGGCGCACGTATGTCCGTACAGAAGATGTAGATCCATAAACCGACAGCAGCCTGTGAAAGTTACGGCCGGGGAGGGACAGGTTTAACGACGAGGCTCCGCTTTAATATTTCCCGTCGTCGCAACCCCAAGTGAAATTTCCACTTCCATTTGCGAAATAAGCTGGGAAATCGTCGGGCATTTGTTACGTTGCAAACAAAAAGCTCTTTTTTTTTTTTTTTCCCCTTTTTTTTCTTTTTTTTTTTTTTTTGGCCACCCATTTGAAAAGGGGGCTTCGCAGCAAATGTCACCCCCCCCACCTCTCCCCGGCAGATTAGCGAGGGGCTCGTTACTAAATCTCTGTCTAATAAAGGCAGAGTTGACTCTGGAGGAGCTGCTGGTTGTAACGCTGGCTTTGGAAAATGGAAGGATTGTCACACTTAAGGACACAAATTTCCCCCGTAATATATTCGAATGGAAACCTCTGAATCCAATACTACATGGGCATATCTAATAAATTCACAATATTTCAGCCTCAACAGCCTACAACGGTTAGTTTTAAAGATTTATGTGGTAAAAAATTACTCGGTGATGAATATAGTTTATTCTGTGCGGTATTGGAGGGTATAAGGAATTAAACTACTGTCTTTAACAGTGAATTTATTATTACCTCTGTCAAAGCCAAAGTCTTTAACAGCATTTATTATAAATTTCAGTGCAAAATAAATGGTCAGAGAACGCCTTAAGCCTTAAACCCCCCCGGCAGAACCACGTGCCGGCCCAGGAGAAGTTCACGGGCCGGGGGGCAATGTCTCAGCAGCCCCCCGGGACCACCAAGGTTGGCGTTGGGGTCCCGTGAGCGTGGGGAAGGGGTCACCACGTGTCCCCACCATGGCCACCGCTGCCCCGTGGGGTCCGGGGTCACCCACCGTGGTGGCACGCTTGGAGCTGGCCCGGTGCTCGGCGTGGGGTAAAAGCAGCGGGATCCGGGCAAAATTTGGGATGCGGCAACGGGGATGTGCGGGTGAGTCCCCACGGATGGGGCATCATTTGGGATGCAGCATCGGGGCTGCGCGGGCACTGGGCATCCTCGGCGCTGCCTCGCCGGAGCTC
>NW_009632362.1:0-1249 GCF_000690535.1 Cariama cristata
TTGCTGCTAAGTTCTCAGATCCCGACTGTGAACAGGGTGGGTTGTCTTCTTCTTCAAAGATCTCAGGTCTGAGTGAGTCTCCGGTGTACGTGTATATATGTTACCTATAACATATATAATATATTGCGTAGCTGTTGACCTATCCCCCCCTCCCCCCGAAAGTGGCCAAAGTCTCTAATAGGAGTTACTCTATATGTGGAAGCAAAGAAATCTTCTTTCAAGTGGAGCTGCAGTTTTGCTGAATAATCACGTGTGAGTTAGGGGCGGGCTCTTGGCAAGGAGGTTTTTTACGAGTATTTACTACAAGGTCTACTCCAGAAGATTAACCATCCCAATCCTTCTGTCAGTCTCCGATGCCATGCCTGGTTAAAAAAAAAAAAAAAAAAAAAAAAAAAAAAATCTCATCTTTTTTCCGATCGTCAGTCACCCTAAAGAATGGCCGAGCCTTCTGGGAACGAGCTGGCGTCCGCGGCTGCCAAGGGGGACCTAGTGCAACTTACTAATTTGTTGCAAAAGAATGTAAACGTCAATGCACAAAATGGATTTGGGAGGACTGCGCTGCAGGTTGGTATCCAGAGAGGGAGAAAATATTTCATCACTGGTACCTCCGTGACCCGGGTTTCCAAAAAAGACAACGTTTTAAACAGGCTGGTGGATGAAATTCGAGTGGTTTTTCAAACTCGTTGGATGCCATATTTTATAACTTTAGTGGCTCCAACTCCCTAAAATGACGTACTTGAAATAAAACTGGTCAAAACCATTATTTCAATCGGGGATCACCCTCAATGTCAAACGGGCTACGAGTTTGCTAATATTTTGTAACTTCGTGGGGAGGAGGCAAGGAATGAAAGGGCTGAGATGAAAAGAAATCAGCTTAGGTGAGCAGGATTTCATAGCAGGTCTGTAAACACAAATGTGCTGTTCTCTGAAGCTTAGGATTTCTCTTTTTCTCCTCCTTATTTTTTTTTTTTTTTCCTGCAATATGCTTTTAAAGCGTGACTTGTCTGGGTTCTGGGGTCTGCTGTAGACGGTACTTTTCCTTTATATGCTGTTTGTGAGGAGTGACCTTTCTCGTTGGGAAGCATGCTGCTCAGAACCGAGGACCTTCGATGTCCAGTGCGAGTTAGCCCGACGAGTCAGGGTTCCAGCTCAATCACTTGCTTTTTCATTCATAATTAAGGCTTGAAAATTTGCTTTTTTAGATCGGCTGGCAGGGCACCGGTTCCAGCTATTTCCTTTCTGATCGTGT
>NW_009632362.1:1280-2815 GCF_000690535.1 Cariama cristata
TGTCCTAAGTTTTAAGCGTGTGTCTGTGCAGGCAGGGGTTGGACCTCATCCAACTGCTAACTATTGGAGCTGATGAAAGATTTTGCTTTTAATAATATCAGATAATGCTGGCGAAAAGGCTAGAATACCTACCAAATAGCGAAAGAAGTGATATATAAATCCGGAGGGGAAGAAAAAAAAAGTGTGTGGTTATTTGTACTTAAGGTATAAGTAATGAAATGTGGAAGTGAAGCTATAGGTCTTTTTAATTTCACACATTAGAAAAATCGTTTGTTAACTCCTCTCCCCACCCACCCCCCGAAACCACGATAATAATTCCTGAAATTGGGTTTTTAGACAGCATATAGCTTGCGAGTGTACTCGAGATATTTACAGTTTTTTGGCTTAACATCAAAATATTAGAGCTGGAAAATAAGCACTTCTTGCTAAAAAAGGCAGGAATGACCCTTTCTTGACAATTTCGCTAAAGCTGGAGGTCTGTGAGCTCCTCTCTGTCCTGCGAGCACCTAAACGGGGCATCGCAGGGCAGTGCAGGCACTTGCAGCAACTTTTAAGAGAGTGAAAGGATTTCAATTAAAAACTTAGACAAGCTGACTTCTTTAAGAAAGCAGGAAACATTTAGCTAGCTGGTTTGTCCTCGGGACGAGGGCTGAAAACCGGTTTGTCCTACAGTAATGTTGGGGTTTTTTTTCCTAAATGCAGCTAACTGTCCGTATCCTGAATTAAGCCATATTTTACACAATGACATAACATCCAGCTATATTAAACACACAGCCGTGTCCTAACAATACTCCTTATCGCTGCCTAATCATAACTGAGTCGATGAACCACAACAAAAATCAAAACAGGAGAATCTGTCGACTTATTTTCAATATGTATCATCCTGAAATGTGCTGTGGGTGCGTGACCATGCTCGAAAGAGCTCTGTCAGTGCACTCTCCAAAATCGAGATCATCTCTCCAAAATCTCTCTCTTAATTAAAATGGAGAGAATGCTCCTGTATCAATATCAGTGAATTTATATTTTTCTTCTGCATTTATGTTTAATTCAACAACTGCTCAGCTTGCCTTGCTCTGTACTTTTTATTTCTGATGAAGTGTACCTATGCAGGCCTCAAGTACATGTCCTGCCCTTATGCTCTTCGTCAAATTTATTCAATTAATGCTTTCTCCTTCTTTGCCTCCCTCCCCACAAGCGAAACTGCAAAATAAAGGACATTTGCTGGACAGTTGTAGCCCACGTCCCAACACCATCACCTTTTATATGACTTTCTACCCCCCACCCCCCCCGCATCTTTAACTGCAGCCTTCAGTCCCCTAACCTGAGCACAGAAAACTCCCACTTCGACCAAATACGCGGTTTGAATTCACAAATAATACAGCCTGGGCTCTCAAAAAAGAGATCAAAATGTCCAGATTTTACTAAAGAAAGAGAGATCACGATGCTCTTGTTTTCTTTTACATCGCTTCCATCTCTGGTCAGAAGTGAAAGAAATGGCACATGCGGAGCTGGAAGCCTTGGGGCACAGAGAAATC
>NW_009632362.1:2837-4973 GCF_000690535.1 Cariama cristata
GAATCCCAGCTGGTCTGATCTGCACTTTTGCTCTCGGCTGTAGATATAATATACCGGACTACTTTACAGTCCAAATGCTGCAGTACTTATATTTATAATAGCTTGTTTTTCTTAAAAAACCTAACATACACTTCTCACCAGGGGAGTTTTTCAGCAAATCCCTTGTAGAAATTGTACATTATGCTAAATCTAATGTACTGTAATGCTCGTTTATACAGATAAATATTTTTTACCAAGATTTTCAAATCAATATGTGGAAGTTTCTAAGGAAAGAAAAAAGGTTGGGTTTTTTTTTTTTTTCGAATTTGACACTTACAATGAGACTAATTACAAGGACAGGAAAATATTGCCTATAGGCTGGAGATTATACATTACTGTGTTCATTTTTTGAAAGTCTTTGTGCAAACAAAAGATGAGCAATTTAGGGGAAATCGGTGCAAGCTGTTAAGTCCCAAATAAGAGAGATTTGCATTCTAATTATGATAGTTTTATGAGGCAATCGAGAAATTTCAAAGAAGTATTTTTTTTTTCCTGAAAGAAGCAGTCAGAAAGTCCAATTATTGTTATGTTTGTGTTTGTTTGTTGTTTTTTTTTTTAAAAAAAAGGGATGTTTTTAACAACAGAATATAGTCACAGTTTGCTTATAGTGAAAATATGAAAGTACAATATAATAGACTGGTTTTAGAAGAAAACTTCTGGAACTTTGAAACATTGCTTTTAACTTCTCCTTTTTGGGTGACATAATGAAACACAAATATTGGGGAGAAAAATTTCTTCTAGCATTTATTTTTCTTAGCAGACAGAGCTATGGTACAGTCCAAATATTTGTTTTATGATAATGCACAGACAATGTAAACACCTGAAAGCTTATAAAAACACATTCTACATTTGCTGTTGCTGAGGTAAAATATGTCTTCCTCAGAGACCCTATATTTGATGTTTAACGAGATTAAACAGTAATGCAAAGGTGTCTCAATACTTAGGTAAATAAAACCGAACCATACTTAATTTTCGGATGTTAAGAAACGGAGATAACCCACGTCTTAAAAAAAAAAAAAAAAAAGTGATTATAGTCCCATTCCACCCCGCCTATTTCAGACATTAATCTCTCTGAGACAGAAAGCTATTACCACCGAAGTGATAACATCTTTCAGAATTTCACCGAGCTTAGCTAAAAAATGCATTAAAAAAAAAGATGTTCTGGTGTATCATTGGTTTTATAGTGGGGCTCTTCTGTCTGTTTTAAATGAGGCTCGAGCGGTGACAAAGCCCAGGGACCAGCACTGAGGAGGTAACCCCAGAGCTGAAGCAAACACCCCCCGCGGTATTCACCTCTTCTTTTTCTTTCATAGGTAATGAAACTGGGGAACCCCGAAATTGCCAGGAGGTTGCTAATTAACGGTGCGAACCCCAATCTGAAAGACAGTACTGGCTTCGCTGTAATTCATGATGTAGCCAGAGAGGGTTTTCTGGACACTTTGCAGACTCTGCTGGAGTTTAAAGCTGATGTTAACATTGAGGATGCCGAGGGCAACCTGCCCTTGCACTTGGCCGCCCGGGAGGGCCATGTGCGGGTGGTGGAGTTCCTGCTGGAGTGCGGGGAGTGCAAGGTGGGCCACCAGAACAAGCGGGGGGCCACCGCCTACGACCTGGCCAAGCTCTACAAGCGGTCCGCCGTGGTCAAGCTCCTGGAGGACAGCAGCTTCTTCCCTGCAGCCATGAATTAAAGCCGGCTCGGACGTGCTCTCCTTTGGACATTAAGGCTTTCAGCCTTCTTTTTTTTTTTTCCCCCCCCTTCCTTTTTTTTTTTTTTCCCTCCTCCTTTTTAATAACATTTGTTGCAACCTTCTTTTTTTTTTTTTCTTTCCAACAGCTAATAGTATAAGTCTCAAGAAATTCTAGAGGTGGGTTTTTAGATAATGGAAATGTTTTTAAATCCACGCTCCCAGCAATTTCTTACTCTTTCCATTTACAAAGTACTCACAGACTCAGCCGTGTATATGTTGGTCACTCGGACCTAGTTTTCCGGTGTCAAGTTTTACCATGTATTTTAGGTCATCCGTATTAAGTCATTAATACAAGAGCTAAATATTCACATGCTTAATGTTGCTGGACTTTTAAGAAAAGGAAATAGCT
>NW_009632363.1:0-1577 GCF_000690535.1 Cariama cristata
TTATTTATTTTAATATGTTCTATAATGGAGGAAATCAAAGTGCTTAATACATTAAGGAGTTATCAAAAATAGGAAAAGCTATAAAGAAAAATAAATCAGAGTTGAAAGATTGAGTAATACAAGTAAGTGGTGGTTCTGAACAGTTCACTTTCCACGATGTTCCAATTAATAGTGATAATGGAAGTATTTTGTGTCCTACTATATAATTATTATTCATTTAATCAAAGGAGAAATTTAATTTGTATGGGAACTGTAGTTATGCTAAATGGGTGACTTTTCAACCAGAGGAGGTAAAATAAGTCTCTAAAGGGAAACAGGGATTCCTTAAAGTTCCACTGAAAAAATATTGTGATTATTGTAACAAACAGTTATGGAAAATGTAACAATCCATTGAAAGCAATTGTGTTAAAGTCAATCATTAAATTAAAAAAAAAAATCAAGTGCTCTTAATTCTACTCAAAAATCTCAGTGAGGCCTCAGATATTATATAGATACTGTCACTTTCATAAAGCCTTGGAACATAGTAATTTTTCATAAATACTTCTTAATAAAAAATGTTCAGTGATGCACATTTTGTCTGTTAGGTGGTGCAAACGATACAAGTTATTGCACATTATGCACATACATGGATCTTGGTAAGAGCTCAGTGCTTCTTGGAGGGAACTTAATTTTTACAGATTTTCTTGGAACAAAACTACTCAGTCATTTCCAAGAATACAGCAATTTTCTATCCATTTGTGAATGGACCAATAGGGTTCACTAGGTAGATGGCCAAACCTATGTTGACTGTAGATTTCTTACCCAATACATTTTAAAGTTTTTTGTTGTTTTCCCAACATTTTCATACTGTTAACTGTAGGCATCCTCTAAATAATTTATACACATAGCTATTTTCTTTTAAGTGTCTTTCCTAATTGAAGAGGCTCCATACTGTAGCAGAAAGATTTCTTATGGTGCCAAAGTGTATGATCTATATTTTTGGGTAAAAAATGCAATCCTACTTTATAAATTAGATTCTTAACATAATCTACATTGTATTCCAATCATCCAAAGTATTATTACTTCCTTATTTTCTGTCAGCAAATTTTGTTAACTTTCCCACTCTTATTTTAGTAGAAATCGTTGGCGAAATATATTAAATATTATATAAGACTGTTGAGGAACTTCTTCCTGCACAAATAAACTGGTGGTCCCCTTTCATCATTATTAACTGTATCTTTCCTTTTGAATAATTCCTTTTTAGCTTGACAAATCTCTACCTTCTCTAGCTTTCCTAGTAATGTGGCACTGTATCAAGGTCTTTATTGATATCTAGGAAGATTAGATCAAGTGTATTTTCCTACTGTACAAAATCAATTATCCTGTCCAAGAATTTATCAGGTAAACTGGGCATGACCTATCTTTGTTAAATGCATATTGTATTTCATTTAGTCGAACTGATTTAATTTTTGGTCAGGTATATAATTCTATTTTAACTAGGTTCAAATTGATCTTTGCTTGATGCTTTCATGGTTTTATTCATTGGAGTAAAACCATATCTTATGTGAATTCATACAAAATTAAAATAATAATAATAA
>NW_009632364.1:0-2480 GCF_000690535.1 Cariama cristata
CCCGAGCTCCCCTGGCCTCGCTCGCCCCGCGGAGCGCGGGTGCCCGAGGGAGGCGGATCCCGGGCCCGCTATGCCAACCGGTTGGATTTTAACCCCTTCCTTGCCTCCCCGGGGACGAGCTCGTCTGGCCCCTTTTATTATTTTTTTTTTTTTTCCCGCTTGTGCTAGTTCTGGCATCCGCCTTTCTTCGGCTCTTTCTGGCAGGGGTTGTGGCTTTGGGCAAGGCCCCCCCGGCTTTGGGCCCCCCAGGCTTGGTGGTAGCTAGGCATTCTTCTCCAGCATATTAATATGTTCACGTAAGACAGGGAAGAAAAGCAGGGTGAGGACAAAAAGTCTGATGGAAAAAATAGCTATTTCCAGCACTTGGTCTTCAGGCTGCTGTCCCTTGGCTAGCACTGAGTGTTCCTTCCCCAGTTGGGTTTCTAGGTCGTGGTTTCCCTAGGGGTGGACCCTTGAGACAAGTGCCTCTCCCCTTAGCCCTGTGTGGAAGGCAGGATGCTGCAGTCTGTCTCTCCACAAGAAAGACCTGGAGATAGGGAAGGGGATGTGAGGCTCGCCGTGATCCTTGTTTTCTGGAGGGTTGCAAGGGGTGTCATAAGATCATGTTCTGTAGTGTTTTATCGTAGCGTCATGGTTACTGTCTTCTTTCTGGCAGGTTTTGACGTGCATTCTTGTGTTGGTAGCGTGACATCCCCAGCTTCTCCTGCTTTGCTACTATACTGCTCTTGCCCCACTGCCAGCCACCATGGATAAGACCGAGTTGATCCAGAAAGCCAAGCTGGCTGAGCAAGCTGAGCGCTACGATGATATGGCCACCTGCATGAAGGCAGTAACTGAGCAAGGTGCCGAGCTGTCCAACGAGGAGCGCAACCTGCTCTCGGTGGCCTACAAGAATGTAGTGGGGGGTCGGCGCTCTGCCTGGAGGGTCATCTCTAGCATTGAGCAGAAGACAGACACCAGTGACAAGAAGATGCAGCTTATCAAGGACTATCGGGAGAAGGTGGAGTCTGAGCTCAGGTCCATCTGCACCACTGTGCTGGTGAGTGGGGATTTTCTTTTTTCTTCTATTTAAAAGAAAGAAATAACAGTATTCATGTGTGGTCCTCTGCTGGGGAGTAAGACTGGGAACCTGACTGGGGACATGTGCTGGCGTAGGGGAAGTCAGTGCGGTAACTTCTGCAACTGTTACGCGGGTTACTGTGAGGAGGAAGATCGTCTGCACTATGCTGTGAGCCCGATGTGTCTAGAGGTATTTGAGATACAGTCAAAATTGAGTATTTGGAGTACGTTTTTGGATGGAGTGCTCCATATGCAGTATTGCACTAGGTAATTGCAGAGATGCAGAGAACTTAGCCTTCATGCCTGTTCGTGCTGTGGTTAGTAAGCTTATCTGTTCATAAGATAAGCTGAAAAGAAAGTCAGAAAACCCGTTTATTTCTTCAGGAGCTAATAACCTGTTAAAAGCATTTAAAGTAATTAGGTGTGCATTTCGTTTACTTGTGAAGAAAAAGACTCTCAGGGGGTCTTTAAGGGATGTTTTGAGGATTTTTTTAATATAAGATTTGATAAAGTAAGACATCTGTATTGAAGATAGGAAATAAAGACATGTAGAAATTGGCTTTGTCAGATTCAGGCTGGCTTTTCGGGGGGAATCTTTGAGATGAATTTGCGGTAATTATGGAATAATGTAAAACTAAGGTGTGAAGACTGGCATGACACCCCAAGCATGCATGAAAGCCCAGGAATACATTTCTGTACAAGCAGTAGAATTCCAGATGCTATCGATAGCAAAAGTGTACTGCACTGTAGTGGGAGCTGAAGAGACGCGTGTCAGCAGTGTGGAGGCTGCTGGACCCTGTTCTGCATGACCAGGGGGTTGTGGCTGCAGGAAGCTGCATGTGTGTGGTGCAGTAGTAATTGTGTGGCAGATAATCTTCAGTGGTTTATTTGCTCCTCTTAGTTACTTTTTTTTTTTTTGGTATCTAGTATTGCTAACATGAGAACAGGAAGAAGCAAGTCTATAAGGAAATAAACAAATTTGAGGTAAATACATCCTAGATTGGTTTAGGAGACCTGAATTTAAAGCTGACTGGTTTGGAAGTAACTGAATTTTCTTCTTGATTAAGTGTTCTGGCTTACATACAAGGGAGTACTTCTTTGGATTGTGCTGAAAATACCTATATGCTTCCTTGCGTGCTGCCACCTAGTTTGCTGGGTTTTTTTTCTAAATCCATCAAAATGAGTTACCTTTGCTTGAAAATCATTTGCAATTTATTAGCTCAATGAATCAGTTGAGTTAACTCCTTAACACGTTTAAGAGTCCTTGTCTTCCAAAGAAGCTGTTTCTACAATTACAGGCATAGTTAAGTTGTAAAACTTCCACCGTTGTGACAATGATGTGACTTGTGTAGGGCACTGATTCCTGTTTCCTGTGACAAGAGTTTCACTAGAACCTGTGTGACGGGGTGCCAGCATTCCTG
>NW_009632364.1:2511-34491 GCF_000690535.1 Cariama cristata
CTCCTCTCAATCTCCTCTACTCAGTGCCCTACTTAAGAACTAACTTCTTGGGACTTCAACATAAGGCTCACTCTTCAGACTTAATCTCCCTCTGTCCTTCTACCAAATCCAGTTCCTAAGAGAAGGTTATGCATAAAATTCCATAGTGGTTGCTGTGCCATCTTGACAAGGAGCTCATGCTTCCATAGGGAGATTGAATATGTCTGACTGATAAAGGTAGCGAGCCGTTTCACACAGTATCTATACTGAAATTACTCCAGTTGCATCAGATGGTGGACAGCAGGTAGTCTGGTACCCATGCTAACACAAACCTGTGATGTTGGGCAAACAAGCTCTTCCTGTGCTAGCCAGTTTTTTCCCTGCATTCTAGTCTTTCTCTGTTCTCAGCGATGGTCTGGTTGGCAACTCCTTCCCTCTCACCTGGAAGGCAGCAGGAAGTAGTGAAGACTGAAACCTAGAGCTGTGCATGCTTTTCCTGTGCTGCCCTGCCGGCAAAGAGGTGCCTGCCTTTGGTAGGAGGAGATGTCAGCTATCTACCGCAAGCCTTCCGATTTTTACTCTTCCTTTGAGGGCCATGTGCAGTTACGTCCTGTGGTTCTCTCCCTTTCCTCCTCCGTCTACCACTCCTATGATCCATGAGTCAGCGTCGGAGAGGTTGGGACTCGCAATGTGCGGGCACTACAAAGGACGGGTTTCCTAGAGCTGAGCCATGAAGTTGTTTTGATGACTCCTTCTTTAAATGATAATTTCTTCTTTACTGATACTATAGTAGCTTCTTGTAGCTTCTTTAGATCTCTTAAGTTGAATCTCAGAGATGCTTTTTTAATTCTAGGAAGGCAACTAAACCTAAACAACAGCTGGCAAGTAGCATGGAAAGGTTCCTTGTCATCTGGAGTACTTGGATTTAGCAAGGGTGGATGTGTTGGGTGGAGTGTGACTGCTGTTAGTCATACTACTAACAGTTTTTTCAAAAGGCGCTTTTTTTTTTTTATTACTGGTATGGCTCAGCTTTTCAAAATGAAGGATACCTGTTGTTGTAGGAACCTTCATTTAGAAATACTTGTGCTAGGATTACAAAATACTGCTAATGTTATATTAAAAATGCAGCAACACTGAATCTGCAGTTACTTTTTTTTCCTGTAAAGAATATCTCAAGCCAATTAGGTAAGGCATTGGTTTAGGGCATGGTTTGATAAGGAACTTAAATTTAATACAAACATCCAAAATTATGTTGAGATATCTATAAATAGATCTATAGAGATACATACATCAAAAATAAAACTTTTACTAATTATTTAATTAATGTACAACCACCATCAGTGATCACAGTAAGATATTCCATCTCATGCCAAGCAGTGAAGACATTTCTTTAACTGCTATCTTGCAAGTAGGAGTAGATGTGATCTGAACCCTTTTTAACTGTTAATTTTATGACTGGTCTTTCAGGTGAGAGTGGCTCTTTAATAAAGAAATGGTATGACTTTGTCAAACAACTTGCACAAATGTTTTATTTGAAAGGTACGCTAGGAGGTTTTATTGAAGTCCCTGTATTGATTGACTGATTCTTTGGTAATGTGGAGAATTAACGTTGAATCATAGACGAAACTGTTCTTGAAACTCTCTTGTCCTTGAATAAAGAAACAGGTTGGCAACTTAACTTTTTTCCAAGGTGAAGTTGAATTATGTTGTTTCATACACTCTCTGAACACAAAGTTCATGTTTCTTTATATTCTTAGAGTGGTTTCAAGGCAAGGCTTCTAGATAGTGTAGAAGGGATAGGTGCAGCAGCAGCTTTCATGTAATTAGTGAAATAACATAAACTTTGAGGATGGAATGTACAGTAGAAGACTAGTGCTTTATTGTATATACAACCTGCTGTTTAGTGACATCAGATTTTCGAAAGAGGTAACTTTTGAATTGGAACTTCTCTGGGGGAGCAGATCAAACCGCTGGGTTTTCAGAGCGCCTCAGTCCCTTTGCATAGCAATAACTCGTGTTGCATTCAAGCTCCTTTGTTCTTTAGAGAAAACTAGTGTAAAAGAAGGAGGGACACCAGTCCTTGCCTGGAAGCCATCCACTCTCCACCTGCAACTTCAGGGTTTTTGCATGTGTATTTGGTAGCACTCTGCACGTGTTCAGTTTCTAGGTCCTGATGTTGGAGGTCTTCATAAAGCAATAGAGATGAGATTTGATAACTACTTGCCCACAGTTTAAGACTTGATGAAGATGTAATGGCTAAAACCACTAGGGCTTGGAAACAACTGTATCTTGATGGTTACTTACTCCTCATGTCTCTAGCTGAAACTTAGAAGTTTATTTTAATATGCTTTTAAGTTTTTTGTGTAGAAAAGTTATGTATATGAAACTTTTCAGTTGTTTCCAAACATCTATTTTTACAATGTCCTCCGTAAACAGTTTTACATTATACTGTGTCAGGCCCATGTCAACCAGTTTTTCTAGAAATGAGCAAGGGCATCGTGAACTTTTAAAAATGGACCAACAGTAACATTACTTGTGCTGTTGGTTCTTTTCTGTACCCTATGGCAGAGCCTGCAATGAATTAGTCTTGAGCTGTAAGGTGTATCTTATTTCAATTTTTACTGTCATAAGGTTGAGAGGATGCTTGTAAATGTTTGATCTTCTGTGAGATTGCAGTGTTAATTGTTGAAAGCGTGTATTAGTGTGTTGCTCTTGCCAGCTCCCCTTTCCTTCCTTCCTTCCTTGTCCCCCCCAAGGTTGCAATGTTGTTACTACTTCTGCTTTGCATAATTAAGAAACAATAAACGTTAATAAAAACAAGGGTAAAAATCTATGTTCAATTCCGATTTTTATCAATTTTGTAGGTCTAGTTCTAGAGTTAATCACTTAAAACAAGAATCCCCATACTAGAAGGTAAAAACTGCAGTAAAAACTGCTTTTTTCAAGAGCACAAGTTCATAGCTTCATTGAAAATGAAGTTGGTATTTTCTTGCAGCAGCAAATAGATTCCTCGTGTCGGCTGAAAATTCTGATGTCAGATGATGAATAAGCTTTGACCATAGCCCTGTTTTTTCCCAACTGTTACCTTTGGCCTATAGAGAAGTGAAATCTTGATTTTTATTATACATGCAGAAATTTGGCAGATCCAACAAGTATCAGGTTGATACTGCTGTACGAACAATTTACTAGAGTTTCATGTCTTGTGAATCCTTTTTCTCTGCTTTCCTATTTTCAGTGAACGGCCAGAGTTTATACAGAAATACATAGTGTTATAGACGTGAAACTAGCGTCTGAGTAAAAGGATATTACAGTCTTTTGATACTGGGAACTATGTAGGATGAAGTTTTATTATGAAGGACAGGCATACTAATCAATTAAGTTAATACTACTTTTGGACTTGAATTAGTTCTCCTGATAGTGGTTGGGACAGTGTTTCAAGTACTACTTTTTTTACCTTTTGTAAATTAAAGGAAATGCTATTGACTCATCCTTTTTAAGTAACTGGCTAAAAGGACTAGCTACTTCATGACTCAAAGCCAGACTTTAGGCTGGGAACATTACTTTTGGCAAATCCAGAATTGTGAAGTGAATGTTAAAGGAATGTTTTAATTTGGAATATCAGTCATCCTTTTGGTGAAAGATAATATGTGGGGAGAGAGTTCATTCTCCTTTGTGTTCTTAGCACAACTTCTAGCAAATGTCAACACATTTCTGATAAGAACTGTGGAACTTAATGCATGAATTTTTTTCTAGTTTGATATGCTTGAAATTTAAATTTATTATCTGACCTTGTCTTACTAGTAGTTGTACCTTCTTTTACGTCAGTTTTTGCCCTTCATTAGAATCTGCTGCTAGAGTACCACACTTTTGTGCAAGGAAAACTGAACCCGAAGGACTGACACAGGTAGGGACAAAGCATAGAATGCACGGAGGTTCTTGAAGCGGCTGAAAACTGTTAAAGCCCAGCTAAAAATAGTTCAGGGAATTCTGATGGTAGCTGAGGCCTCCATCCCATGCAGTCGTTGCCTGCTGCCCCCTCCCCCTACAACTGGATGCCAAATTTCTAAAACATACAAGCAAGCTAGTGAAGAATACAAGATAAATGGCAGCAAGGTATTCAGACTGAGGTTCTGAAAACTTGGGCCATTATGTTATTTGTGTGTGCAGTGTCATTTCCTTTTTCAGAAGCTACGGGGGTGAATTTAGATCACTGATTTCATTTGCATGGATATCCCCATCTTGAGGTAAAGCTGAGAACAGAGTTAACTTACGTCTGTTGAAAGCAGAAAACCTGAACATCAATGACTTGTCTGTTCTTAAAAGTTTAAGAAATGACCACCGGAGAATTGCACTTCTGCAAAGGCATAGCTCCTAACAGCTCTGAAAGGCCTGTCCTGAATCTTAACATCTTGTGAGAAGCAGGATGTGGAGTAATTGAAAATAGGAAATCGTAATACCAATGTAGGTGTCAAGCCATTGAGAATGGGGCAGCCAAAGCCTCATCTATCTCCAGTATCAAATCCATTTTTTAATGAGGTTAAGCTATAGATTAAGTAGCCTGGTTGTAGTCAAGGCTATTAAAGCTTTGTCTATACTATATCTCAGTCCACTTATACATCTAGAATTTTTAAATTTCCTGGAGGACATTTATTGATTTGGTGGCCCTGAGAAAGTAGGATGTGCTCGCTAAGTTGAACTGGACAACAAAGACACAAATTCTGGTTTTCTGCTAATACAGTGAAGCCTTTTAACAGATTTTGTGAAACACTGTCATGCTTACCTGCTGGACAGTTGTCTTGGAGGCATTTCTGCTACCTTAGATACTAGTATGATAGTTGCCTTTTTGAAGTACAACCTAAAAGGCTATCTATTGGAGAGGTGGAACTTGATGAGGAAACAACACACTCAAGCTTGGAGGTTATTAGCAGTCGATTTCTTTATGATGGCACAAACTGGGGTTGTTTAGCATATTATTAAAGCAGTAGATTGTACCAATTTCTGTGTGGGTGCAGAAGCTTGGTATTTTGTTTTCAATAATGGGGGATACCTGATTTTCAGACGAAAGTAGTGAGGAAAATGCAGGGGAAAGGCTGGTAAAAGCGCATAGATGTACTTTTTTGTAAGTTTGGTAGGTGAAGGTGTGTGCTTGATTAATCAATGTTTTCTTATTTGTGTAGATCTTACCCCTTTTAGTTTTATGCTCTTGGTATTTGAGAATGATGGGCCTAGTGCCCCTACATGTTACTTGCTGCTTCTGTTTAAGTGGTTTTGTACTTGACCATAAACTTGAAGCTAATTTTATCACAGGCTAACTAGGTAAGGTAAGTAAGACTGTTCTTGAACACTGCGTTTGTGGCACTGACTCCATATAGCTCTACCGAGTTCATTGGCCTGATGTTTACAGGTTTCTCCTCATCCTTTCTGCTTCCCAGGATGCCGGAACCAACATCAGAATGCTTCAACTGAGTATACAGCTGACTTGTAAGCTTGTATTTTGCTAATTCACTCTGTACATCTGATTAAGAGTTCATGTGAACCGGGCACTTAGACATAGGAGGCGGTAAAAATAAGTTAAGTGGCGAGTTTCACATCCTGTGGTTCTGTGCACCCACCAAAACATCAGATGTAAAGACCCATGAGCTAGAACATCCTGAATTAGCTGTGATTTTGCTTGTGCCTTTTTTTTTAATTTGTTAAAGGAACCAAGGGTTTGGTTTACTACTTTCTGACATTGATAAAGGTTTATTCCTTGGTCTAATAATCTTTAGTCTGTCCTTTAATTTATACAATCCATCCACTGAGGTAGTTGGATATAGGAGTCATGTTAGGCTCTGGAAACAGAAAACTTCCCTTTTGGTTTGATAATAAATTTTCTAAATACACTATGTACACTCTTATCAGACTGACAGCCTTGTATTTCCTGGATAAAACTTCTTCAGGAAGTTCTGTTCTGAAGTTCGTACGTTTTGCAAAATTCTTATAAGCGGAAATTGTTTTAAATGGAAGTAGGTAGCAGGGCCTTAGCAAGAAAGTCAAGGTTCACTTGCTATGAGAAATTGTTGTAACAAGGTTATCTCGACTGTTGACTTCTAGTTTTTGTGACTGAATGAAATAGTACATTGCTGGGTTTCCTTCAAGGTGAAGTTGGACAATGCAAAAGGCTCTTCCAGCTGCGCTAAGCAATGGGAAGAAAGTGCATCTGTTTCATTATCTTTCTGGATTTCAGTGATCACAAGCCTCTGATCTAGGGCTTCCAGAGAGCAGAACTGAAACAAGTAAAACTTTTAGGCCCTCCATAGTTTATTTATTAGCATGGAAGGCTGGCTTTAAAAATAGGTGTTTGCACAAGGGCAACATACCTTAAGCCCATGTAACTCTTGCGTGCTGTTGTTCATTTTGAGTATTATTAGTCTAGATAGATCTCAATCAATCATTTGATCATACCTTCAGGGCTTCTGTAGCTGCAGAGTGTAGAAGTGTTTTTAAATGCAAATTTAGACTTTTTTGTTTGATTCTGTCATATTATGGAACATCACAAATGGAGGATGCTAGAAGAAACTTTGAGGTAATCAGGATTCTGAAGGGAAGACTTTGATGTCAGTAATGCATGTTTACTAAGAGGAAAATAACACTTGAAGTATTTTGAGGAATTAGAAATATGGAAAATGCAATCATGGAAGAATGTTAGAATTAATTTGAGATAAATCTGATACCAAGAAAATTTTCCCAAAAACTTTTGACTGTGGTGTATGGCCATTACTTCAGCAGAAATTTATAATTATTGAAAATTTTATAATTATTGAGGTTTGGTTTTTTTGAAGACTTATTTGTGCATTTGGCAGGGGAAAACTGGAAAACTTTAGGCTCTTCCATAAAAAGTCGCATGATTCTTTGACTTTCACTGGATTGTTGCTTTTTTTTCTGATGAAAATCTATAGAAAGTAGAACTTGCATTTGCACACACTTCTAGTTCCTGGCTTACATAGTTCTTTGAGGGCCACAGAACTTTCTAACTTCTTGTTTTAGCAGAAATGTAACCAGTGAATGTAAATTCTAGATGAAATTAATCTCAATCCCAGGTGGGAATAGTGTGGGCAGACGTGCTGCAGCTCAGGCTTCCAATGTATCTCTTAAGTGGGATTCCAGATACTTCATTCAGGTCGAATCCTAAATATTGACTGCCAGTTTTTAAAACTATGTAGACAAAGACTCAGAACCAAATGGAAAAGATGAATTAGGTCACCCTCTCCGTTTCCATGCCAGATACGTTTATCTCTTATTTTGACGGTGCTTTCTCAGGTTGTCTTAAGGCCATGCCATTACTGGAAAGATGTACACATATTTTCCTTCAATATGTAAACTGAAATACTAATGGTTTTGAGAGGTCTGGATGAAAACTCTTTAATGTTCTCCTAAAAGGAGTTGATGCATAGAGCTTGAATCCAGAAGGATGAAGAACAAACTTCTGCTGAATTACGCTTTTGAAAGTAAAGTGATCTTACTGTTGCAGCAGGGGACTCTCCCTTTCCTGTCAAGAAAACAACTGCTGAATGTTAAAACACACCTAGGTTGCAGTGACTCATACTGTGGACTTTGGAATGACTGATTATACTTGAAATAGCTGAGAAGTCTTAATACCAATTTACTAGACGATTAAAACAGGCAGTCATTTGTGAGTAGAAGCCTTATTGAAAGGTCTGAGCCTACACCAATCATCTGTGCTGTCAAACGCTTTGGAGCATTTAATGTGTTTAAATTCACATTTAACAGGTATATTAAGGGAATATATTGGTCTGAACTGCCTCACCAACTTCTTAGCTTTACTTTTTGACTGCAGTTAGGGTGGAAACCATTTCCCTATATGCTGCTTGTAGGTGGTTTTTCTCATATGGGAGATGGATGGACCTTCAGAAATACTTCAGACTGAAGAACTTTTCCAAGTATTTTGCACTGTGCAGCCCTGGCTGAATTTATGTAGTATCACACACTTTGTATAGTGTGCCTGTTGGATGCGAGCTACTCATCTTCTAGATGGGACCGTGATGTGGAATCCATGTTCAGGGTGGTGAGTTAACTTGCTAAAAAAAGTGCTGTTGACAGGCTCTCTGTGCATGTGCATTATTTTTAAGGAACCTTGTCTCAATAGGTTTACTTCAAAACAGTTTCTTCACTTGCATGTGACCATTTAGTTCTGTGGGGTTTGGCCAATAAATGTATGCTGTTATAGGCAAGTACGATGTTAAGTAATCAGTTACTTGCTGGCACCCATGTAATATCTGTTCTGGTGGCTGGCCTCAGTATGCCTTTAAAACAAAACAAAAGGCACGTAAAAACTCAAAATAGGGAACATTCAGTGTTGGCTCAGGAAGGGAAGGAACACCTAGGAAACAACAATAAAACTTAATTTAGTCTCTGTAAGACCTGTGAAAATCAGACCTCTGCTGGCAGGTCTGACGAGCACTTGGACAGCAGAGAGCTTCTGAGCAGCTGATTTGAAGTTCAAGCTGGTCTTTTTCCTTTTTTTATTTTTTTTTATTTTCATATCATTGAACTTTTTACATCAAGGGGTAAGGAGGTACACAAAGTGGTTTTATATTATATGCATTGATATTGATTAGTTTGTTCTTGTATCAAAAAAGAGTAATACTGTTGGGTTTTCTTTTCTTTCAAGTGTTTTTTGTGTCATATGAGTTAAAGCCCAGCAGAAGACTATGTCTTAAATTACTAAAACCTGCAAATACAAATTACTTCCCACAAATTGTTACAATGTTTGCTTTTAAAGAATAGCATTTAAAATCACATGCCCAAAAGATGAAGATGATTTTGGAATAAGGTGTTTTAAACAACTTGAAGTAAGATAAATAGGCCTTAGGCTCAAGAATATTGCTGAAACAGTCTGACTTGAAAATCAAACTTTATAGAGAATTTATTCACAAAACTGTATGCCAGCAATTTTGAACATCCGCATACTCCTCCTTGCTAAAGATCATGCAGCACCTTAACCAGTTTATATTTATGGGGGCAAACTTTGGGAGAGCATTGCTGCTTATGGTGGTTGCTTTTACATTGACTTTTTTCCCTTCTGGTGGAGCAAAAGTAATGCTATACAGTACTAAGTTGGTGAGAAATGCAAATGACAATGTAGATTAGTCTTTTAATAGCATAACATTAAACAACTTGGTGCTGGTGATGTGACCCAAACATGTCCTAGGTGTTGACATCTGAGTGATGGTGACATGGTAAATATTTTGAGTTACTTCAGTTTACCTCGCTGAGAACTTCTGTGGGTACTTAGGCACATGGTATCTTTAGCTTGCTTTGAAAATTGACCTTAAACTACTTGTGATGAGTAGATAATCTCTGGAGCTGACCTGATTTGTGTTCATCCTCTGATATTGAACGAGTAAGTGTGAAGAATGTATTTATTGGCTAATGGTATTGGAATACATGCAGCGATTTATACTCATGTACTTGCTTTCATTACTAAAGTCCAATTCTAAATGACGCAAGTGCTGAAGGCAGCTCCAAGGTCAGTTTGGTATTCAAGATACTTTTTTTAAATTCATCTTTGTTGTCAAGATTCTTTATAGCTCAATATGCAGAAAGAGAGAACAGCACAGATCAGATAGTGGTTGTATTTTTCTGCCACTTGAACCTACCACATAATTAAATTGTACAGAAAGTATTTAGTGCACGCTGTGGTTGAACTTGATGTCTCCATCAGGCTTGCCTTTTAAAATAGGCTTAGATGGGGGGAGGTTGGTGGCACTTTCTGTTTTGACGTCAGCTTTTAAAAGAAGGGGTTGTCTTGAAAACAGGTAACAGAAAGCACATGTGGAGTGGGACTGGTACATGAATTACAGGGGATGTGTGCATGGTGTATGTAAGGAGAGGATGGCTGGATGCATACACAACAAATAATTATGAAGGAGCCGTGTCTTCAGGGAGCTTCTTTGTCTGTATCAGGCACTTCCAGTAAAGATTCAGCTGGCGTATTCCTTCAGGGCTTGCTTTTCACAAAGCTGAAATAATGGGAAAGTGATGAGAGCAGATGAATTAAACTTAATGCTTCTGGCTCAAGTTAATTGCAGTGGTCTGATCCTACAGCCGCATGTTCAACCCTTGTTCCTGCTTAAGCAGAGGGGTAAAGAAACTAAGAAAGGACAGTGACTCCGTTGGGAAAGAACAAAAGTAGAACTGGAGAAGGATCCAGAAAGGCAATTGAAATGTAACTTTCTCTTGGCATGTAAAGGAGCGTGTCTGCCAATGGAGAGAAGAACTAAAACAATAAATTTCAGCTGTAAAGGGGGTAAGGTGATAGGTAAAGTGTAAAGTGGTGGGTTGCTGCCAGGCTCCTAGCCTGCTTCCCGTGGATCCTTCGGGCAGCTGCCAATCTGTTCCAGGGACCGGTAGCTCTTTGTTGCTGGCATCTCTTTAATAGATAAATAAATAAGCCTGCCTTCTCTAGGAGGGGAAAAGAATATCACATATGAGAATATGATGCTATTAGGATGGCAAGAGTGTTGGCATGCTCTGAAGGTAGAAATAAATTGAGACGGATGAGCAACACGTATGAGAAGTGGGGTGGGAAACCCTGTCACACTACAGAAGGACCAGCACGCCGCTTGAGGAGTATGTGTTGGTGTGGGGCAAGTAGCAGATGCCAACACAAACTGTCACCGTGCAAACCTGTTCTCATGCAACCGCACCAGGATGTGAAGGGTCTGGCTCGAGGACAGTTTTGATTCCTGTGTCTTCGTACTGCTCGTGGTTCTGAGAGTCACCCACCAACAGGGCAGGCCAGCGGCTCAAACATTATATGGCTCTTCATGGCAGCGTCTGAGGCCTGTTTGATGTTGTAGTGCACATAGTTGCTGGTTGTTCAGGTCTTGGTTTAGACGGTGGTAAGAACAGTCACAGTTCTTAATGGTGGTGACAACTGTATTTTGATATGCAATTTCTGACCAAACCAAAAAGCGATGAGCATGTTTGCTATATGTGAACATGGATGGCAGTCTCCTGTATTGGCTGAGTTCATCACATAATCATACCTGTGGCAGTGCCTGTCTCTCTTTAGGTAAAATTTATCATAATGAATTTTGAGGTTGGCTGAGGTCTGCTTCGTTGCTCAAGCTGCCTGTATTCATTTTACTTACCATCAACTGGTGTTTAAATGAGGATTCCTGGCTGATTGCTGTCTGATGGAAAGGTAGAAAAGCCCAAGTGGGGAAAGATAGAGAACAGATGTAGGAAATCTTGAGATTTCTTAGCTATTACTGACTCACAACAGTGTAAAGTAAATCATTAGCTTATTGTGCTGTCTGCTCTCACTGCCCTGCCAACTTTTTGTCTGTTACAGGGAGGGTAAGATGCCTTCCAAGAGATGATGATGATGTCCTGAGATGAATGGATCACTAAGTGTACCAAATATGTTATTGATTTGAAAGATAACCTCTGGATAGATAAATAATTAGCTCTACTAAAAGTCTGTATTCTGTTCTGTCCTACATGATTCATAAAGGAGCTCTTGTTCCATTTAAGGCTATTAAAAAAAGCAAAACTGGATACATCAAGTCCAGAACAAGGATGTTCCACTGTAGCTGATAGAGGCATGGATCTCTCCCTTACCATGTGCTGTGGTAAGGATTAGGAGGCCCTCAAGATGAGCTGGGAATAGGAGCTGCTGACTGGGCAGCTCAGCTCCTCCAACTGAGGAGTGCCTAGGAAATAAAGCAGTGTATGTAACCCATTCTTTGCTGTCTGAAAAGCTGCAGTTCACTCCCAGTATCCAATTTTTTCCTCTAAGTTTCTCAGAAATCTGCACAGAACCACTGGTTTCCAAACCTGCATAGTGGAGGCAGCGCTTCCAGGACACACTGACACAGGACACACTACGTGCTTGCGGTAGGGCTGGGGCCATGGCAGAATCCTTTAGTACTCCTGGAAGAAGTGTGTGGCCTACCCTATCTGAAAACAAAGAAGTGGGCATTAATGCTCTAGGGAATGTAGGTTTGAGGCTCATCTTAAATTAGACATGCTAAAGCTCTCCTGTAAACATTATTTAGCATACACTAGATTCCAGGGTGTTAGTATTTTTAAGTCATAATCGAGCCACATCGGTTACACACAGTATTCTACTGCTGGAGCTATCTCCAAAGACAGAATTTTGCAATAAGATCAGCAATATTTTTTGTGTACTAAGTTTACAATAAATCTTTAGGTTTTGGAAGGCATAAAAGAAAAATACCTGTTTGTTCCCTTGCTGATGTAATTGTAACATCTTGAAAATTTTTATTTCAGCATTTCAAAGAAAAATCAAAAATACAGTTTTGTCAGATATCTGGTTTAAAATCCTATACAACATATCTTTCTTGGTTGTCTGGTCAGCACTCCTTAGATAGTGGGATAGTTTTTCACATCTAATCTGAGCACACGGATAAATCACATCTCTGCTGCTTAATGCAGTCCCAACCTTAGGATGGCCTTTGGAGGCTGTCGTTACTCTTCAGTCATGACTGATTTAAGGAACTTTTCTACACATAGATGTATTACGTGTGAACTTTCATCATTCTGGGCAGTTTCTTGTAAAATCAAACTCCTGTGTTAAACTTGAGGTTACTGCGTTGTCGTCTCTGAGACTTTGAAACTGGTTTGTGTAGTGTTGTGCTTTTATGGCTGGTGTTGACATCTGTCGTAGGAGAAAAGCATCAGGAAAACATTGAGCCGAAATGTGAAGTTTTTCTCACTGCAGAAACCTGTAGGGTGGGAATAACTCATTGTAATAGGGGAATGACTCATGTAAAATAACAGTACTAATATGGGGTTGTATTACCTATCTGCCTACTGTGTCTTAACTCTTGTTTTGAAACATACTTCAGGTTTTGCTGCTTTTTCCGTAACACCAGTGAGGTGTACCATTCAATATACTTGCTCAAGCCCTTGCATACTTGACTGAGTTCAACTGTTAACACAAATTCCCCACTTATCCCTATGCCATACTAGCCAGTGCATAGTCTTCGGCAGTGGTTTTCTAGCCTTACAGAAAGTCCTGAAAATGTCTGTTTCTGATTTGGTAAGTGGAAGGGTATGTCAGGCTCGGTATCATCTTACCCTCCCGCTGCTTTCTCTAGGGTGGTAATAAGAGCGCTTGTAACTCTTTACTGTTTCTTAATGCCTTGGTAGGGGATGTCTGAAGGGAGCTTGTCTGTGGAGCTATATGCAATATTACATCCATGGTAAGCACACTGTGTGGACACAGAAACGCTTTTCTCACCTAAGTGGAAGTACCCTACTATAAGCATGGTTTTAAAATAATTGCCAGCACCTCAAATGGCCTTGGAATGAGTAAACGCTTTCAGCTGGATTGCTCTGCTACCCTTGGTTATTAAAGGAAGTAATAATGGGACGGTGGTATGCGTAGGGAGTAGGTTTGTGTCTAAAATTAGCTCCTTTTGATTATAGTGCTACAGTTGCTAATTAAAATGCTAAGGGTTTTTGCCCTGAAAGCTTACAGTTCCTTAAACATTTTCTTTGTAGCTGCTTCATGAATTTGGATACACATACCTATAACAAAAATCTTACTTGACTAGCCACGGTTTGCAAGCTTTGTGGAAACTTTCTGCTGCTTTTATGACCTGTTTATTTTCCAAGTAACTGAATGCAGATCTTTATCACTTAAATTCTCAGTGCAAAGTTGCTGTGAGTATTGTGGGCTTTCCTTGAGCCTGTTGGAGCTTATTTGCACCTTTTGTCAACTCCAGAGAATGTGGGTCGGTTGCGGTAATGAGTTGGGTAAAATCACTGGGGCTAAGGGATACGGAGGTCAGCCAGAAGCTGCCCTCTTCCTTGTAAGTTCTCCGAAGTACCCCCCTCGCTGGGGGAAAATCCTGTACCTCTTCTTTCCTTTGCCTTCACCCCTATCTTGGAAGGGCTAGGAGGCCTTGCAGCCCTGGAGAGAGTTATCTCCTCTTGCTGGAAGCTTGTAAACCTTTCCCTCTCCCTCTGGTTATCAGGTAGGAGAGCTGCGAGGAAGGGGAGCGACGTTAGCACCAGCTCGGGGTGTGCTGGAGAGCAGTGGATAGCTCTTCCCGTTCCCGACGTGAAGGATGCCTCCCCGCTCTGCTGGAGCGGGTGTTGCTTTACAGGCTTGCAAAGAGCTGGTACGGTTCGATGAGGCTGGCTACCGACTAGATGGGTTCGAATCCTTGGCGCTTTCTGGGAGGTTGGGCTAGAGATTCCTTATCACAAGTCTAACAAATGCAATTTATACAAAAAAAATAGCAGTTGGTTTTCTTACTTTTTTTTTTTTTTCCTGTGAAGTAGGAATAAGTTCTTATTTATAAATAACTTTGAAAATTTCTGCATAGTGTTTCATTTTTCCAGTAAAAGCTTACTCATTTGCAACAACATTTTTGAAATGACAAGTGCGTATTCTGAAACTATATGCCAGTAAATCTTTTCTTGTTACTTTTCCTGCAGTCTGATCAGATGGCTGACTGATCATCGTAGTGAAGTCTTCAACTTTGTGCCTTCACACACTTTGTTTAAATAAGTGTTCATCTATCTAAAATGCCCTTAAAACTCCTGGTTTTCCTTGTAGCAAACATTTGAGTCCATCCAAACTTTCTGGAGAGAAGAAAAATAGATTGAACTTAGTTGTAACATTGTAGGTAATATGTCAATATCCTTTTTGTTGTTGTTTCAGGAGCTGTTGGACAAATATTTAATAGCTAATGCAACTAATCCAGAGAGCAAGGTATTCTACCTGAAGATGAAGGGAGACTACTTCCGATACCTTGCTGAAGTTGCCTGTGGTGATGACAGAAAACGTAAGTGGTCTTCGAGTCTAGTAGCTGATTAACTTCAGTTTTGAGCGATGGGCAAGGGAACAGTAAATGGAGTACACGTGCCAGTATCTTCCTCTGAATTCACGTAAGTTAGCTGAGTGGGAACAACTGCACTTCAGTTGGAAATCTCCAGTGTTCACACAGATGGAGAGTAAAATTGAGAATAGACCTTAAGCATAGTATGCCAGGGAGTTTTAGGTGCTGTTCCTGTCATATGCCCTAAATTTCTGGATAGTTGTTCCATAATGCATATTCAGAGCTTCTGGAAAACAATTTAGATGAAGGTCTGCTGACATATTTAATGTTGGTTGGTTGTATTTCTTTACAAAAAGAAAGTCACTGAGGAAGAGTGAACAGATCTCTGCAACATTTTTTACTCCGTGATGGAATCCTGTTGATCTACAAGCTTTAACCATTTCAGTATGAAGCAGACTTCATTGTAGTCACCTAAGTTTATAAAGAAGCAACGAAATTGCTAGATCAGTACACTATCTAAAGAAGCGTGAGCTGCACTCTGAAATGGTTAATGTTCATGGGGATAGTACTGTCCCTGTAATTTTAGTTTTCCCTTTTGGATCCAGCAGAAAAGCTCTGGAAAACTTCACAGCTGGTACTGTCACTTGATACTGGGCATCCTGAGAATGTAGAACATTCCTAGAAGTTGGAAAATGTGCATAGGTGGTTGTAAGTACCTCAGGAAACTCTTCTGAGGAGGGCTTTAACTCTCTATTCAGAGGATGTATTGAATTATTAGAACTGTCTTGCAAGGTGCCCAGATACCAAGAGTTTTTAACCTCACAACAGTATGACATAAGCTAGTGATAGATTTCTTAATAACAAACTGAAATTAGTCCTGGAGTGATGCTGTGACACAGAAAGGAGATGGACTGCTGGAGCAGGCAGAGCACTGAAGTGACTGTCCCTTTGGGTTGGGCATGGTAGGCATCTGACAGTGTTGGCTAGTTTAAATCAATTGAATTGCAAAGTGGAAGGACAGAGCTGATTGTCACTTAAATAAAGGCTTTGTTAGCCTCCTTGTATTGTAAGAGCATTTAAGTTGAAAGATGAAAATGTACAAAAAGTCTTTGCATTAATGAGTTGCATTCAGAAATTCTTAACCCTTCACCTGATCAAATGACAACAGCAGACCCAAGCATAGCAGAGACAACTTGTCTTTGGCTTTCACAAAGATAATCTGATTTATATTTTGTCTGGAGCACCAGTTACAAAGCTGCTCTGGGTAGAGAAATACCAGCTTATATTGGCTAAAAAGACTGCATTTAAAGTGATATGCATGCTGATGTGGGTGCTTACTGTAGAAGAGGGACTGATTGATAACCTTATTAGCAGATCTTGGTGTTTTGCTGGGACGGTACAGATTATCTGTATCACCGTGCATACATTTTGTGCTTGACTTCTCGCAAACTTCTAGGAGTCTTACTTGAAGGTTTTCTGATGTTCTACCCCTAAGCGTCTGTTTATTTTCTCAGCTTCAGATATATTTTATGTACTTACAAGCTAATTTATTTCCTGCATTTGCTAGTTTTTTTTCCTTTTTTCACCTATTCTCAACAAATCAGTAGTCCATTGGCGCTCATATTACAGTGTGAATACTGAAAAACCCAAGTCTGTGTTTTGACTCTTTTGAATACTTCACAGATTTTACTCTCTGAACTCTTTTTTTTTTTTTCCAGCACTTTCTAGAGCAATTATAGTATTAGCTCCTTCAGAGAGCTGTATTCTGAGCTCTGACAATGGCCTTTCTTTTCCTGCCATCTCCTTCTGTTCTGCAGGCATGCTTAGGGCGGCTGTTGGCCCTTTGGTTGTCTGTCAGAAGAGAATCTGGAGTAGACTATGTGTAGCACTTCTAAGTACTCACTCTGGCCTAGTAACCTCTTTACTCCATGGTATTTTTCCCAGTTATTTTGGTCACGACCTTGGGATTTTTTTTTATCTTGACCTGTCTACACCTAATTTTTGGAGGCAGACTTTCAGTTTTTCAGGAACATGTAGCACATGCCTTCCAAACTTCCTCAAGAAGGAGGGCCATACAGACAGTAGCCTTCTTTACTCTGCACACCCAACTCAGACAAGCGTGTGTCCATCTTGTGTAAGGAATGAAGCTGGAGTTCTATAGAAAAAGTAATGCACTTTTTTTTGTTTGTTTTGTACCAAAAGTATCAAAGGCCGTTGAAGTAATTATAGTCATCTTGGATGTTTATTATTTACTAGCTTCTCTGTGTTTATCTGTCTCTTGAATACCTTTGCTCTGTAGTAGCTTAATTTTCTTCCTGTGTTTCGTCAGTCTGGCAGCTGTACTTAAAATGGGTTTAAAATCATTACCTTGATTAAAGTTAAGTGCAGTGTTTTGCTAAGAGTGGGCTTTAAATAGAGGACTGTTCAGTCTCCTACTAATGGACTACTTTAAATAGTCATATCTTCAAAAAAGAAAACAAAAACCAAAAAAAAACCTTAATGTTTCTCATTCCTTTAACAGAAACAATAGAAAACTCACAGGGAGCTTATCAGGAGGCATTTGATATCAGCAAAAAGGAGATGCAGCCAACACATCCAATTCGCTTGGGTCTAGCTCTTAACTTCTCTGTATTTTATTATGAGATTCTCAACAATCCTGAGCTTGCCTGCACACTGGCAAAGACAGTAAGTTACTTTTTTTTTTCTCTGTGTGCCTGCAGGGACAGTAAAAGAGAGTTTATGCTTAAAATAATGTGAATGATTATTTCCTAGAGTTTATGCTGGAAATGATCCTATTTAATGTATCTGTTTTCCAAGCTCATATTGTTAGTGGGATTAAAGGGGTACAAGCAGGCTGTATTTACAATGTGACTTAAATTTTCAGCAACACTGCAAGCTTTTATTATGCCTTTATTATGCTTCTGTTTCAAATAGAGCAATTCAAGTCATTAACTTCTAATGTTGCACTTTTTTTTTTAAGCTACCTTTACTGATAGGTTTAGCTTGTCGTTGTTTAATGATCAGTTAATAGAAAGACTAAAGATGGTTTAATTATTCTAGGCGTTTGATGAGGCTATTGCAGAACTTGATACACTGAATGAAGACTCATACAAAGACAGTACTCTCATCATGCAGTTGCTTAGAGACAACCTAACAGTAAGTTGCCTTTTTATGCGCTATCTGGTTTTGTAACCATGTATTTGCTCAGTTAGACTGAATTTATGATGAAACAAAACCCTTATTTTGCTTGAGTGCAAAACAGCACTGATTCGAGCTATTTACCCTACTGTACCTTTTCATAACATAGTTTGAATGTAGTGTAAGTTGATGTCAACAACTGCATGCTGCGTAATCTAGAATATGGGCTTGGATAGCTCACATTCTCCATTGTTTGCTGGCCTTTCCAGTGGGGGGGGCAGAAGGTGCATTCAGCAAACTTAATGTACAAGATAGGACAGGGAGTCAAAAAATAGTAGTCCATGATCTGTCAGGGATTCTTAATCAAACTTTTTGATGACTACCTCAGAAACAAAACGTCTTTCCTGTTGTACATCCAGTGCAGCTTGCTTTATTCATTTTCCTGATTTGCATTTAAAAGAAAAGATCTGGAATTTCAATGTATTAAGAATAAAATCGGTTGATGTTTCAGTGTGTATTATAATGATTAACCATTTAAGAAAAGTGCCTAATAGAAGTAGTAGGTTCTATTAAAATATGTACCTAAGGCAATTTTGTAGGGAATATCCTCTCTGGATATTCACTGCATTTAAAATTACAGCAACGTTTACTGTGTTGTAATACTCCTTCAGTGGGAATTTCTTTGATTAGCACTACAGAATGCTTTGCTTCAATAATCAAAATGGTAATCTTCACTTTCAGGAATCAGACCACTGCTTTTGAAATTGGTGTTACTCATGAAGCTACCGTTCAGACTTGTTGAATGATGTAGGATCGATGACATAGCTGGCTATTAAGCACAAAAGTCTGGACCTGTTTAGGTTGCTGTCTGCTCTGCCTGTAACACCTGAGGGGCATAGCTAGCTGTGCCCTATGCATGGGGAACTATTTCCAATTACCTCTCTTCGAGCAAGTATTGGCAGCCAGGGTTGTACAGCTCCAGCGCACTGGTACTTTGTAGACATCCTTAAGTCTCGTTCATTCATTTTCATTTCTGTACAGTCCAGAGTTGCTCCTTTGTGGAAGTAAAGCTGCACTTCTGAAAGCTGACGCTGTTTTTCTTTTCTTTCTAGTTATGGACATCAGACAGTGCGGGAGAAGAATGTGATGCTGCAGAAGGTGCAGAAAACTAAACTGCACGTGGGGCGTCATTCTCCCTTTCCTTCTCGAGAAACCTTTTTACACGTCTCCATTCCTTATAGCTCCACTTGGATTTCCTATAGCAAAGAAAACCCATCCATGTGTATGGAAATCAATTTATAGTCTTTTCACACTGCAGCTTTGGGAAAACTCCATTCCTTGATTTGTTTGTCCTGGCCTTCCTGGTGTGCGGTTACTGCTGTAGAAAAGTATTAATAGCTTCATTTCATATAAACATAAGTAACTTCCAAACACTTATGTAGCGGACTAAAGTGTACCTGGTATTTAAAAACAAATCTGAACCAGTTCCTGCCAGTTGACTGTGTTTTGTATTACAGTAAGATATGGAAATGTAGTTAATTGCAACTAAAGAGTGTTCCACATAGCTTTTAATTCTCTACATTCCCTTCTTTACTCTGCAGGGTTTCCTTTCCATAATTGACTTTCACATGCTACTGGTGTATTCTTTTCAGTAGGAATATGGAAGTATCAGGCCAGATCAAGTTGAGCATTTCTAGTTTGGAAAACGACAAATTGAGTTGCTTCCTGTATCATGTAATACAGAAGCTTGCGTGTTCGAAAACAGGGGCTTCTCTTAATCTTCAGTTGCTGCTGTTTAAGTTGATATCCCTTCCCAATAAAAGTTCACTTACACTCCTGCCTTTGTAGTTCTGGTATTCACTTTACTATGTATTAGAAGCAGCATGTTACTGCCGGAGTACAGGCAGTGCTTTTTGGCAGACTCAAGTGCATGTCATTTCTTAAAACACTGGAATGGGAAAACCAATTGAAGTTCACATGTCCAAGTATAAAATTTAGTACTTTTCCATGCAGGTTTGTGCACATGTGAGAAGGTGTCAAGTTTGTCCAGTGATTGTTATTTAGAGAGTTCGGACCACTATTGTGTGTTGCTAATCATTGATTGTAGTCCCAAAAAAGCCTTGTGAAAATGTTATGCCCTCTGTAACAGCAAAGTAACATTAAATAAAATTACATTTTATAAACCACTTACTGTTGACTTGTAACAATTCCATGTAACCGCTTAAGGGCTAAACTTAAATGTAAGTATCTTGTGCTAGAAGTGTCTTTCTCAAATTTAGTGCATACTTTTAAAAAGTCTGCTCTTAAATGAACTCATTTTATGAAAATATCCTGACTAACTTTTCATAGTTAACCTGACATGTGGACTTCTTAATAACTAAATCTACCTGAGTGAATGGCTTCACCTTAATAATGTCCTAAGAAAAAAATAACCAATTTCTTGATATCCTTCCATGGCTTCCAAATCTTCTCATCTAAATTATGCATTGTTTCTAATCTCTTGAAATTCTCCAATCTGTCCTCCCATTGTGTTTTGTCACTTATGGTCATCATTATTATGACAGTATTCCAGCTACACTTTTAGAAACGCAGAAGAATTTGTCCTGCTCTAGAACATTAGTTTGTGTGCTGCACGTCATAATCTGCTTTCTCTTGTTCTTAGACTGCTTTTAGTATTACTGTTTTCCCTAATTTTTGGAGCTTTTTGTAATAATACATTGCTCTGGGGTCTTTTTTTGGGGGGGTGGGGGGGGTGGGTTGTTGGGTTTGGTTTTTTTTGCTTCTCTCTCTTAGATCACTTAAGAGTTGTTGTGTTTTTGGTTTTTTTTCCTAAACCTCTACCTCTTAGTTTTCCATGTTGGTGGGTTTTTGAAAATATTTAACTCCTATTAGTTTCCTGGCTAGACAGGATATGACATTACGAAAAAGGACACATTACTAGTCCTTGCAGGCTTCTGATGGTACATCTTCCACCTTCCATGTTTTTGTTCATTCTTTGAGTGTGCACAATGAGTGTTCCTACAATAAAACTGTTCAGATTATGTTCTTCAATTGACATGCATTGCTTTTAAAAAGAAAAAAATGTATCAATTCCATTTTCTTCATGCAGTCACTTTGAATTGCTGTCAAAGTATTGTGTGGCAGGATTCTACATAAACTCATATGCTTCTTAATCGGTGTTTGGTTTCATAATTTCTTCCCCTCCCCTATGCATTTCTTATCCTTTATTTGTTTTATAAGGGTTTTTAATTCCTAAGTGCTCTCATTCTCTAGTAAAGATGTTTTGGTACTGACATGTTAGAGTCAGCTTTATCTGCTCATTTAAGAGTTTGCTTTCTTTGCCGGCTTCCGGAGTGTTGTCTTAGCTTGCGCTACGTTGTCAGCTAACACTGTTCTCGTTTCCTTCCTTTTGCAACTTGTTGAGAGAGTTATCAGTTTTCCTTTCAGGAAGAGTATTTGGGCCTCGTACCTAGATTATAGCTTGATTTATTAAATGCTCTTTCTAATCTCTGTCAAGCTGGGCAAATTCTAGCTGTTTCTTGTTCATTGCATCTACGTTTTGCACAAAGAATGAGTCGTGAAACTGCAACATCAGCTCTTGAACTTTAATAATAATGAATTGCAGCAGCATCTTTCCTCACAGTTACTTCCAGAATTTGGTGCTTTATGTGTGTTGTTTTGGAGGAGGGAGGGAACAAAAAGTGTAGGGGAATAGGATGATGGTGCAAAAAAGGAGTAGACCATAATTCCTGAAATGACTTTGCCTAGTCCCCCCCCCAGGTAAATCCCATTATTAGTACAGCACCCAGACCACTTAGGCGCATTGGTGTGGCATGAGGGTTTCCAGCGCCAGGAGACAGATAATTTGCACTTAGGTGAGGTAGGGCAGCATACGAGTAACAGGACCTGTCCCACAACTTAGGAAACACTGAGCAGACTCACACCTCAAATCCCAAACCATGCTTATTCTTTGCAAGCCAGATATACAATTGTCAAGACAATCTAAGACACCTTAGTAAAACAATAGTGTCTTGTTACATTAAGGATGGGATTTTTGTATGCTGAATATGGTTGTATACAGTAAATCCTGTGGGACAGAGTTCTTGTCTGAACCTCTACAATGAATTTCACAGTAGTGCATTAATCATTTCGACCTCCTCCTCAGTATTTTCAGAATATTAAGAAAAAAGAGTTCTCACTCTTCTGCCAGATGGGCAATGGTAGTAGAGATAGTACTTCGTTTGAGGTATTTGTGTTGTAACTCAGTTCGGCAGCAAAACATTGAGCTTTGTGCTTTAATTCCTCAGGATCTTTGTTGAAATGAGTAATGTCAACAAACACAGTGATTTCCTCTTAGCTCTAAGTCTAATTGCAGTATTCTCCATGTGATAGCAGGCTACTTGTTATACCAGGAGACAAATTATTTTATGATTCTGTAAAACAAATAGAGCACTTGCTACTTTGCACCTGACTTTCTTTTGTGCAGTACAAAGCAGTGTAGGGAGACCAGAGTAAGTTTGGGTTGGGGGGGACACTTGGGGGGGGGCGGTGTGAAAGCTTTTCACTTAGATGCACACACCAAAAAAAAAAGCCAATAGAAGTGTTGATCTGGGTACCAGGATTTACATGAGCATACAGAATACGTTTTGAATGTTAGTGTGGTTTTCAAACTAATCATAGTGTCCTAAATATGTCTGAGAAATGGTCTGATGCCACCTAAAACTGTCTTCGACATCAAACCAAGAGGGTAAATTGGGCAATAAATTATCATATATAGGAAAAGGACAAACTTTGAAATTTATTCCCAACATTACTGGGAGGACTACAAACTTGAGATCCCAATCCTACAACTGAAATCCCAGACTTCTGTAACAAGAACTGACTGCCCTCTTTTGTGTGAGTGTAGCTAGATGACACGACTGCTGAAAACTCCAGCAATTGCAGCTTGGCCAGCTTTCAGATGAATAAAATGCCAGTGTGGGAAGGGTGAAATGTTAGTACCAGCTTTGGATTGCTGCCATGATATTTTCCACTATGCTGCAGACTCCAACTTGAAAAAAAAACCGTTGTCGTCTTCTGCCAGAATCCTTAAATTGATAAATGGACACGAGTACATCTCTGAAAATAAAGTGTAGGCTCAAACTATGGGATCAAGTATTTTAAAACTGAAATTTCTGTATATGCAAACTTGTTCAAAGGAATTTTGTCTGTAGTGTAGGATCTGCGAGTTGACATCAGTAGTAAGAATCCCTGAGCTGAGATTCTGTAAATGCCATCAGAAGTGGCTCATAAGCTCGTTTATTGCAAATGATACTCTCAGTTGTCCAATCTCTTTGGTTAGTTTAATCACCATTTCAAAAAAACTGTTGTCGTCATCATAATTATAAAATCCCTCTACTTTGGAAACAAAAGGCCAGTGCGTAAAACCTGTTCGGGGGGAGAAGGGTGGGGGTTTTGTAGGTCTTGGCTTCAAATTATGTATGGCTGCTGATCTTGTTATTGCTGAGCAGATACTGGGTATTTCAGATTTGTTGTAAATCTGTTGGAAACAGTAAAAGAGGCTCGTTACGGCCCTGTAAGAGGGAGGAAAAGGAAGGGGAGAGGAGATGCTTGTTTCTATTCCCTGAATTACTTAAATTGCACTCTCCAAGGAAAACTCCAGATGTGTTACGGCCAGGGAGCGATAAAGTTTGGTCTCGGCAATGACAGCAGTAACAAAGCTGTACATGAAAACATTCTTCATGGAACTCAGTCTTCCAAAGAGATTTTGTGCGTGTATGAGAGATACAACAGCCCCTGTAGTACAGGATGCATCAATCAGCCCAGTTAAGTTTAGATTAGAAAATACTTAGTTTAGAGTAGAAAATACTTAGGTTTCCACTCACAGAACAAATTATGCCAATATGAACTGGGAGGTGACAAAACGCTTCAGGGCTTTTTTATAAAATGGCAGAATCAAGGTTTTGCTGCTCTCTCATGCCTTCTGAAAAATCCAGACTGCCCTAAAAAGCTGCTTTTGCTCAGTTAGCATAATTCCATTGGTTTCAGTGTATAGATGGTTTAAATCCCATTTAAACAGCTAATTTGATTGGACTAAATGGTCTGAACAAGATCTTGCTATCTGATTTAAAAGGTTTCAGTAGTTGGTGAACTTTATTCATCACTTAATTCACCTTTAATGTTAAAATTAATCGGTTTAAATACAGGACCTTGGGAATATAACTCAATTTTCATAGATCAGGTCTTTAATAGGATTTTATGCAGACACTATTAACATTAGTTTTAGAGGTACCCAAGCAAAATATATTTTTATTCTGAGGCTTCAAAGTATATATATTTGTTAATACTTAGCCATGCCAAAATGCATTAAATGAACATTAGTGCCCAGTAAATATTGCATCAAGTGGAAACTCTGTTACCCTCGTGCCAGTTTGTTGCTGTCAAGCTTTGTGCTTGAGAGATGATTGATCTTGTTATCAGTGGGAGGAAGAGGAAGAACTTCTCAAGGAATCCCTAAGCATCACTAGAGAAGTTTCTGTACAGTAGTATTGCAGCTAGGGGCAGTTCAACTCCACGTTTTTGCTATTCTGTTTTGTCCTTTCCCTCAATTTTTATCCCATCTGTGACAGTTTCAATAATGCTCAGTGGGAGACAAAATGATGGCTTTTGCTAGGCACACTCTATAATTACTTACCAACTGAGTTCAAAACTATTCTGCTGTAAAAATTCTGTTCCTACAAATGTGTTTCTAACGTTCTGGTTACTCTCCTGCTCTGCTCCACTCCAGCTGTCCTTGGTCTTGCCGTTCCTTTCCACCCTGTCCTTCTAAGGATCTGGAGCGAGTGCTGGGCACGCTGTATGGTCGGTGAAGAGATGCCGTTCCTGAACACACAAATGGTTCTCATCTCTTGCACCTTGCAAATACTTGTAGGAGGGGATGGTCTCTGCACCCAGGTGCAAGGTGTGTAGGATCCCGGAGGGGAGAAGATACAGCAAGATGATCACTACTGAAAGTAAGACAAGAGAACAAAAAAAGGAAGAGAGCCCATAGATCAGAGTAGTATTGAATGGGAACACCACTGTCTCTTATTATTACCTCCAAAGTGGAAAGAACATAAAATACCTTGTCACCTAAAACAGCGATGCATGGATGTGCAGAGGCATGAAGGTCTCTTCTGTGGTCAAGGCCAACAAGACGTTTATAGCTGGCTATATGTGATGCTCCATACTTCTACAAGCAACAAGACAATACATTTATGTGCTGTTCCGTACCAAGAGTGCACAGTCACCTCTGGTGGAGCTGTCGAATGGGGGTCAAAAACAGCACCTTTGATAAATAACAAAAAATATTAATTTATAGAAATAATAATATAAATGGTTCCTATGCAGAAGAAAGCTTTAAGTGTGCCAGCCTAACCAGTTAGAGACTTTTGCTTCAAAGTAGGACAATGTATGCCGTGGTTTATGTACTTAGAATAAGACTGGAGGAGACCCCCTAGATCATCACATCCCACTCAGTCCCGTCACAGGCACTATGCAGCATGTTTATCAAGCCTTATATTTAGATTCTTTTCCTACTTTGCAACTGGAAGCCTGTTCCAGGTCCTCACCCTGCTGATAGCTAGAAATCCAAATAAAAAAAATTACTCTTAGCCAGTTTATACCCACTTGGTTTTGTGTCAGTGCTATCTGTTGGCTAAAATCCAGTAAGCATTCTACTATCAGGAGGTCTGCACACACAGAAATCTTGGCTTAATAGAGTGCTCCAGGAACTTTTTGTGGTATGCAGGGATGGTAGGAATTGCAGAGCTTCAATATATCTGTAACAGTAACTGGTTGTCAGAGACAGGTCCTAATGCCACACATCCTTTTGCTCAAGGTTTTGCTGATTTTATTTTGCTGATCCATTTCTAGATGGTCTGCAGTAGTTAGATTTGTATTTTGTCAATGATTATTTCGTCAGAAAGGGAGGGCATTTTGTTTTGGTGTGCGTGTGCACAGACTCTATATTGCAAAGGGAAAAAAACAGCTGAGGAATGAGGAATTTCTGAATTCTCATTTTGTTTGCCTAATAGAATGGTCTTTAACAGCATGGGCATTGATGTTTGAACGCAATAAACATTTTATTTTCTTTTTCCAAATTGCTGCTCTTTATAAAGGCAGCTCACTTGTTACTTCACTGTCTTAAAAGATAAAAGGTGTTAGTCATTGGCAGGAAATGTTGCCTATTTGTCTGTCTTGATTGCTGGGTCAACTGCAAATACTTTTTTTGTCCAGTTAGAATCAGAGGAGACAGGGTGGACCATTCTTGTCAAAGGCACTTCAATTTTTAAAAGATGCTCAAGCTTTCCGAATGTGACATAGCATTTTTTTTCAGGCAGATATACAAATATGAGATTGATCTCAGCATCCTGGAACTTGATATTTTATTCCTTGACTTTCTAAATTTCACTTGTCGAGACAACTAGGCAGCCCTCATTACTAATTAATAGATCACTAAAATTAAACAGTGCAGTAGGAAAAATAATGGGAAAGAAAACATGTTGACTGCTCAGTGGATTTGTAATACTTGAATGTTTTTTGGTTTTCTCTAACAGTATGAAATTGCTCCACCCACAAAAGCACTATAATTTAGTATGTTCTTCTGTTAGTAATCACATCTTTCCTCATCAAGTGGAATCTAGAAACCTGTTACTTCAAGAAAACCAATGAAAATTGTCATGTCAGAGTGTATCTAACCGTTATTTTTATTACAGTAAAGCTTCACAACCATGCTGTGGAGAGCATTACATACACAAGCATACAGAAGAGTCATGTTCCTAGGAACTCACGCCTGACATGCTAACCCTGCTTCCATGACTGATGACTTTTTGACAACCTTTGGTAACTAGCTGGGTGCTTCAATGACTACTTAACACCATGGGGTAAAGCCCTAAAGCCCATTTAAACTAACACAAGGTCAAGCATTATTTATGTAAAAGAATGAAAAATAGAGTGCTTTCATGCACTTTAAAAGACAAGTAGCATGATAAGAGCTTGACAATGACTTCTAGGTTTCTAGTAGAGCTGGAATAACCCTGTCATCTGTTTGTAGTCTTGAGTCTAATTTGCTGGAGACAGAAGGAAAAGCTATGTGGATTAATTTGCAGATTTAATAAGGTACCTGTAGAGAGTAACTTGTTTCGTTCCTGAACTCAGAAGCACCTCAGAGCACTCTTCTTCCTCTGTTGGAGACAGGAAAAAGGCATCTTTTGCCAAAAAAAACCTTATGGACCCTCTGGTGGGACGCAAAAAGCAACCACATGCACTTGTACTTGAGATTGAAGTGGCTGTGATCTTTTCAGAGAAGTTCTAGAGAATAAATTACTCATTTTTGTCATGATGAGCTTGTTTCTGAACTGCTGGGTTTCTGCTGAAGTTCCTTCAATGCTCTTGGGTCCTCTCCAGTGAAAAAGTTGCTGCAGGGTGCAGTGCAAACAAAATTCTCCAGGGAAGGATGATGGTCTAAAAACATCCCTGCAAGAACTGATGTAGATAAGCATGTGAAGGCAGAGAAGGATGAGAATTGCATGAGAATGCTATAGCCAAGCTGAGCAGAGTTTGGAGAATCCCTGCCTAACTTCAGAATGTGAATCCTGAAACTGAACTACACAGTGGCACCTCCTGGTAAAATGAAGCAAACAGGTCCTTTGAGAAAGGAGATCAACCTTAGGGAAACATTTGGACTGTCGCTTACTAATTCAAACCATCGGACTTACTCAGTAACTGTGGTGATGTAGTCAAGGGGTAAAAGATGGGGGTTATTCTCATTTGCAGACAGCATGGAAGTCAGTAATGCTAAAGCTGCCGAAAGGGAAGTAGTTTGCCATTTCCTTACCTGTAAGTTCTATCACTGTTTTTCCATTTGCATTTGTTCATTTTTTTTCTTAATAAACCAATCCTGCTCTGTACAGTCTGAGTGCTTCCACAATGAGATGTTCTGCTGAAGGATGGGGATCCAAGAACTTGGAGTAATTTATCAAGGCAACCTGGAATACCTACAGTCAGCTAGCACTAGTGCCGAGTCTCCTGATGAGAGTCTGCTCAGAGCATCGCGAGTACTGGCTGCTTCCTAAACTACTTACTGAACTAGTTGTTTGATTTTTTTAGCAGGAAACCTATTGTTTCATTTGTAGAATTAGGTCATAGAAACTATTTCCTGTCTGAATGAAAACAGTGTCCCCAATTACCCCAAATATTGCACAATTTTTCTGTTAAAAAGTTTTTACTGAGAATCAAATTCTGAGATTTGCTTTTTTTTTTTCCCTTTGAAATGCATTTAAAATTGTTAGCTCTGAGTCTCTCATTTGGCATTTTTGTCCAAATAAAAAGTCCTCAAAAGCCCTGGTAGTCATAGCCAAATGGGACTCTGAATTGCATTTCCATCTTACAAAAGACAGTTGGAAAGATAACTGTGTGGGAAGTGATACACTGCAGGGAACAGTCATGCCCTGGCAGTGAGGATGGACCAGATGACCTAATTTCTCTTTTCCATTAGAGCTATCTCTGATTCCCCAGCTAGTCATGCAAGCACATGACTGACAATAAGGATAAAAAAATACGGAAAACATATCTCCCAGCATAACAAATAAATCCTGCTTTTCTTGATTCCATCACCTTGCTAGTGCTGATTAATTGAACGCCATATAGTCTTATATCATTATGTTGGTCTTTTAGATGAAACCTTTAAAAGTGACTTGCCAACTGCTCTGCCTGGAATTCAGAACTGCATTCTCAGCTGTATAAGACATCTGCTTGATGTAAGCTGATGGGTGAATATAAGCAAGATTTGAGAAGAACAACTCAAAGAAGCAGTTGCAGGGGTCATATACTCTACACCCTGTTTTAATAATATCCCATGCAACTCATCTGCAAGATTCTGGAAGAGCAGCACTGTGCTGACTACTTCTACATTATCATACCTTGTACACAAATGACATGGGCTTGCTGTGCCAGCTCACACCAAGGTATGAAATCACTGTCTGCGTAGTTGGTTAGACTGGTGTTAAGATGGCTTTTTGTTGCTGTTTGTAAATCAGGCATGACCTGGCTTGTCATGATCCAAAGGACTTTTTTTTTTTTTGGCAAGTAAAATCTTCCCCAACCATTTGTCAAATTTTCCTTTCCCATCACTTGGTGCTTCTTGCTGACTGACAGCTCTCCCTCAGCCAGGTAGCCTGTGGTCTTGCAGTGTCAGGTCTTATCTGGGATATGAAGAATTTTGGAATCAGCATTTAGATTATTATCATCAGGTAAGTCTTGGAAATACATGTTATTAACATAACCCCATGCTGCAGAATTTGTACATGAAATTTTATTTCCACTTCATACATCCCATCTGTATCATTCTCCATTAACATTATTCACATCATACCAACAAACAAAATCAAATACCAAGGCCAACAAATCCTGAATGTAGCATTAAGATGAGAATGGATTACAAGAATGTACTTAGAAAGACTTGCATCTAGGTGAAGAGAGATGCAATTCTCTCTTTAAAAAGCAGAATACACTGACCAGTAAAACAACATTGTTATTTTGATGGAAACTATACAAAAACCACCCTATTGTCTGAAAGTGGATGTTTACCCTTGAGATTCTTCACAACTCTGATCTGCAAATACTAGATGGATGCTCATCTAGCCAGCTGAGACCCAGGAGGAATTTGACTCTCAGACCCATTCTGGAAGAACTGTTGTAAATTTTATTTCCTTCTCTGTAACAGAGAGTGGAGTAGAGTGCTTCTTGCTGGAACTTTATGTCGTATACTTTCTACTACTGCAGAAACCTAGGGTCTCTGCAGTGCCCAATCCCTCCTGACCTCTTCCTGTGGCTTTTTCTTTTTTTTTAATAGTTGTGGCTTTCAGTCTTTTTCTGTAGGCATTTTGTGTTACAGGATGTTGAAAACCTGTTTCATAGCCCAGATTTATGGACTAAATGTTTTGTAGAGCCTTCTGAAGTAGATATCTATGACATGCTTACTTGGATGTAAAAGGTTGGACCAGTCCTGTGTTCCTTTGGCATTGGTAATCAGCTCTTTTCTCCCTGTGTGGGCCAAAGGAAGAGCTTTCTCCACCCTGCCACCTGTGGAGCCAGAGACAAGGACAAGATACAGGGATGTCAATTGTTTTCCATGCCCTGCATTCCTCTTCCTAAAGTATTTTCCTGTGCAGAGTGATCCCAATTTCTAAAACAGACATTGAGAAAAAAATCTTCAAGCTCTTAAGAAATATAAATAAAGTGGATTATAAAAATGTTATTGGTTAATAAGAAAAATACCCTGATAATGAAGACAGTTTAATATTTAGAAATGAGGAATGTCTGACAACTGAGGGCCCTTTGTGGAAGAAATTACCAAAAATTCAAAATCCTACGTTTAACAGCATATTTCCTGTCTGTTGCTACTTGTTTTTTCCCTTGACTTGCGAAGTTTTTCCATGTTTTCCTTTTCCAAATGGAATAGAGAGATCGTTGCTGTTCAGGGAAACTGCGTCAGAGACCTACCTCATTGAGACAAAAGTAACTAGTAGATGTAGTTTGATGTATTTTTCTTTGTTTTTCTTTCTTGTCACTCAGCTTTCAGTGTCACTTGCATCCACCCACTCCCAAAACTCTTATTTGCTATTAGTAACTTGTTTACTTCTTTTCTTATTTCAAAGATCCTTGGCTTAAAAACACTACACATTGCGTGTAAACAATGTTCCAGGATGAGGCTTATAAATTACAACAACCCAAAGGCTATGCTGATTTATACTTGCTGCCAGTGGTGTCTGAGGACTTTCATTAAATGGGAATTGCTACGGTACAAAGTGCCGGTGGCAACCTGTCCTCCTGGGCTACATCTCCTATGGTGACAACCAGTTCCTGCACTGGGTACATGCTCTGGAGGATCCCTCTGAGGCCATGGTTATGTGGTCAATATAGTCAAACATAAGTCCATACTGCCTCCAAAACCTTCTGCTGTCTCATCTGTGCTTGTCCCTAGTGCCTCCCTTAGGCTGGCATCAGGCAGCCTGAATGCAAAACCGAATACAAAGATGGACACTCACTTATCTCTTCCCCAACCACATTCTGACCCACACACAGCCTGGTTCTGCAATAAGAGAAATGGATGGGAGAAGAGACCAGGAGGACTACCTCTCCCCAAGGCAATGCAAATTATGTTAGACTAATGTGGCTACATAACAAACATCCAAGTACAAGGACTTTTTGAACACCCTTATTTGTCAGTCTCAAGGCAGGTTTATTTGTCTGGTTTGCACTGGATTCTGGGTCTGGTCTTGTGACGTTTATTGTTGGCTTAAAGTAAGTCATACCAGATTCACAACCATCACGGCTGCATGACTAAAGTCTCTTTAGGAGTAATACCTTGCAGTAGTAAAAGCTCCCAAGACTCAAAAGTAAATTGCACAAAAAGAAAAGTTGTATCTAAAAGACAAAATTATGATTTTCACCAAGGAGAGAACCTTGGTATCGTTAGCAGAACTGTCAATCCAAATGACATCCTAGAAGAACATAGGCATGCTAAGCAAACCTGTGTCTTACTACAAATTTCCTATATTGTCTATCAAAAGACAAACCTTGTTTTCAGTCTTCCCGTGCTTTATTCTGTGAGAGGCTGTTTCTGTAGTGTTCCAGAATGAAATGTACTGATCTGGTACCTATGCCTGTAATCAAGGAAATAAGAGAATACGGGATTAATAAAACAAACAAGATGATCTGATAATTATCCACAGAAAATTAGTTCACTAAAAAAGTTTAACTGATTAAAATGGAATAATCTAGGGCAAGACCTCTATTAATTTCAACTGGGAAGCCAAGAGTATTTGGAACCCCCACTTTAAAATTATAACCTAAAAGATGCACCACATTTGTGGGAAGTAAAAGGGTGGGAAAATAATTAGTATGCCAAGTAGGTTCAGTTGTGCTGGTGTGTGTATACTGAAATATATATTTTATTTATAAATATTATATTGTATTTTATATATTTTATATGTATTTG
>NW_009632365.1:0-2195 GCF_000690535.1 Cariama cristata
AGCTGGACTTCTAAAAACCGTTCCGCCCCATAGGCTTTAATATTAAAAACCCCCTAGGAGTCTCAGACACTGTATTAATTAGTGCAACCACCCATGAAAAGTTGGGTTTGGAACAGCATTCTTTGCCCTGTGTGAAACAGCAACCCTAATAAACAATTGTTAACTTGGCCTATTGCCTCTGGTAAATTACACAGCATTAAAAAATAATGCTTTTCATATTAGGCAGTAATTAAAGGTTGGGACAGCTTTAAAACAAGGGGGGGAGGGGGAGGGAATCAAAGAAAATATAAAAATGTTCTTTCAAGAGTTATGGGAGGCTAATAAAGTATGTCTGTTATAGTGCACCACTTTGCCCCCAGCTACAGCCAAACTGGAGCCACTGCAATTGCCTCTCAATAAGATAATGATATTCCTTTCTCTGCTATTAAAAGGCTCCCAGTGCAAACTTAAAATGATTTATTTAATTTAAGAAATTATGAGGTGTAACTTCAAAGCGTAAGCCGTTAGTAATGGAAAACACCAGGTTGTTTAAAATTATAATAATAATTGTTTGGAATACAGTGACATCAAAGTGCTTTCATCACCAAATAAAATATAGCACAGACCCCCAAATCCAGTGGAGTTTATTGAGTAGACATTTTTTGGTGTGTTTTTATTATTTCCTTATCAAGAGACATTATTTTAGCAGCTCCTTTTCTCAGCTTTGATGTTTTGACAGTCTTAAATTAATTTTATTGCATTTTTTTGGCTCGGAGATGGGAGATTATTCTGACTGCTTATTTTTCATTATGACTTTTTTGTTTTCAAAAACGGGTTTGTTATTTAACACAGCACCTTGATAAGCGCGGTTGAAATGAATTGGCCATTACAGGTCATTAAAAAGCAAAGAATTCTGTTTTCAAGCAATCCATTACACGTCTGGGAAAATATTCCTACTTAAAACAAACTTTGAGTTGAACGCTGGCATAATCAGTTTAATAAAACGAGTAGCGCATACTTTTAAGGAACATGTTTTTTTTCTTTACGAGATTCTTGCTTATTCAAAACACAGCAATCTAAGAAATACATATACAGAACATTTTGCCAAAAAAGACCTGCCTTTACAGTCAGAATATCACAGAATGTTTTTAATTTCCTTGAACAGTGTTATAAAACATTAATCGTACATACATTGCTTGAGACTTTTCCTTCCCAAGCAAAGCAGAATTATTCCAATCCCCTTTTAAAAAAAAATGGTAGCATTTTAAAATATACTGCAGTTGCAGCTTTATAGACCGGTATTTCCACTAAAACAGCAGGGACAGAATTGCTCTGGTGTTAAAAGACTGAAATATAATGGATGGAAAGATTTTTATTCCTTTCGTGCAACTAGTTGGGAACTGCTGGTAGCACCCGCCAAATGCCTTATGGATTACGGTGGGAAACACACATCGAGGGTCTAAGGGAGTCACACCCAAACCAAAACAAAAAAGATCAACAACAACAATAAAAGACCCCAAAGTGTCCGTGTGTCCCCCCCTCCCCTCCGCGATGGTGTCCGACACCGAAAAGGACCGTGAACAGCGGAGCGGTTCGTTCCCGGGTTTCCCAGTGCGGGGATGAGCTATACAGTTTCCCTGAGATCCCTAATGCTTTTCGCTGGAAAAATACCTCCCCCCCTGCTCTGGAAGGGAAAAAAAAATAGGAATAACCGCTTTGTTTTTATTTTCCGAGACATCCTACGCAAAGAATGTGGGCACTGCAGAAAGTAGGTTAACTTCGAGAAATGACCCCCGGAAAATGCTTTCTTAAATCTCCGCGGTGGTTATTGATCGTAGGCACGAAAGAAATATAGTCACACTGAGGGAAATGTTGTTTTGTTTGTGGAGATTTTTTTTTGTCCCGTGTAATGATTTTATTTTTTTTTTTTTCCTGAAGAGGTACACGTTAGTCTGCGGGTATACTAAACCGGGGATAAATGTACTTTGGAGAAAACAAAATGATAACTTCCCTATCTGAACAGAGCTGGGGTCGGTGGGAGCTGGATCCACCGCGGCTGCTCCGCGGACTCTCGGGCTCCTTGCGCGGGAGCTGCGCACAGCCGGCGGGCGAGTGCGTGGCTTGGAGCCTCCTTCCGCAGCCCGGGGACGGCACGGGGGACCGGGGAGGTGGGCGCTTTCTGGGCGAGTGGGTTGTCCTTTGTCATCCACCCCCTC
>NW_009632366.1:0-576 GCF_000690535.1 Cariama cristata
CCGTGGAAAGATATTACTGTGTTGGAGGGGGTTAGGGGGGCTGCAGGTGCCACCTGGAAGCGGGAGAAGTTAAACTCGAGTGAGGCAGGAGCTGGCAGAGGGGCCCACAGGCACCGGGAGGGGTTGCGCATGTAATTTTTGGGTTTTTCTCTTTATTTATACACCTTAGACTATCATTTCTATACAGCACACCGTCTTTCTGCAATTTTATTTTGGTTTTCCTTCCATTCTGCCATGAGAGCTGTAAATACTGATACTTAAATCTTTCACCTGCTCCTGGAGCAGCACATCGTTGATAGTGAATGTAAAGAGCACTTAACATTGTTTAAGTTTGCGAGTTGGCCTTTGGCATGGAAAACAGCCTTGGGGGTACTTGCATCCAAGATGCTCTTCAAATGTGGCTAGGTTGCTTCGATTTGAGGCATATGCGCTTAAACTGTAGTTTCATTCTCTCTTTCTTCATTTGTTGATAGAAATTTCTAAGTGTTTTGGCCAGAAACATAAGATTTAGAAATGAAAACCAACTGTTGCCAACTGAATAGAATATAAATTTTGAGTGCCCCGGACTGTTCTTTC
>NW_009632366.1:607-22484 GCF_000690535.1 Cariama cristata
AAGGATGTCATTTAAATGACTGGCAACACTAGCTAAAAGTTTCTTTTGGATTAGTGCTTCCAGAGGTATAGAATTAAATCTAAGCTCATCAAGAAGAAGCAATTCTGTTAAACCTTCAGAACATATGCTCAAAATGAAATTGAAGAAATGCTAGTTGCAAATTTTAATTTTTAACTGAGCTTCAAAACACTTGCTTGGCTTCTGTTTTTTAATCTTGTAGAACTTGTTTGTCTTGAGACTTGTTCACCGTTTTGCTAGTAATCTCCCAAGTTTGTCAGATTTATAGAGTTTCAGCTCAGTGAAGTGGAAAGATGCTATGGATACCTAAATAAGCAAGGTAGTAATTAGTAATAATAAACTACCCTCTTTGGTGTGTGATTGGCCAAAAGAGTGTCCCAGATCCTGTTACACTTGTGTTTGGCCAAGCTTGGTAATTACAATGTGCCTCTAGGTAGTGAGTTTCATATTCTGAAAAGTTTCTGCTGAAACGTTTTTGTCCTCTGCCAAACAGCATTGTGAACATGCTACGTGGACTTCTCATATGCTGTTTTTTTCACTGCCTGTGCTAAGATTCCCATCCAAGGGCTTAGTCCAGGCATTTGAGATCAGATCTTCAATAAGATTGGGCCTGGGACCTGAGGGAATCCCTGTCCATCTTGCAGCTGGCTGTGTTCCACTTGAACAATAAAGCTCCCTGACACTAGGGAGAGACCTGAGTGTATGAGAGAGCTGCTCTTACAGGAGATGCATCTGTTAAGAGCACCAGATAAAGGGAGGAATTACCAAGATCAGACTGCACTGAGAACTAAAAGCTGAACCAAGTTCCTCAATGTTTTATTAAAATGCCTCTTGTATGCAAAAGCTTGTAAAAAGTGCAGTGAAAGATGTGGCTTCTCTCTGTCCACCTTGAACAGGTGGTGTTTTTGCTTACAGGTTGAGAGGAGAGCGAGAAAAGCTTTTGTTTAACACATCTCAGGCTTTTGCTTTAGTGCACGTCTGTCTAGAACAGGACTCTCTAATTAGACTGATGAAGTAAAGTTTTTGTCAGACTTAGTGGGGTCTTTTGGTGTTCATGGAGGTGTGGCACAGGTAGGTTGTTTTGATATGTGAGGTATCAGTTGCAAATATCAGCTTGACCATCCTAGGAAGCATCTTATTGTTTCTGCCTTTTAGCACTCGGAAAGTGCGTAGGTACTGCAGTAATGGCATTGGTACAATTATCTGTGTAGAGGTAGTAGATCATCTTGTGTATCCTCTGAACTAATGCTGAATCATTCACAGTGTATTATCTTGTTCATCCAAGTGTGTGATACGCTTCATGTATGTCTTCCTTATTAGGTGACTTGCACTTTTGAGTTGAGGTGGGCTTTGCTATTAATTACTGATTTTGCCTGAGAGTTTCCCAAGCGCCATTGTAGGTAAATACTCAAGTGTCTTTTGGAGGCATGAGACCTATTATCTCTCCAGCTTTTGATAGTTCTGTTTTTGATATGGATTTGTGGTAGGTTTCATTTAATGTTGAAAAACAGCCCTGTAGGTGATAGTATTTTTGTACTTCTCTAGAAAATAATATTTTTCCGATTAAAACTGTCAGTACCTAATTTTTGGCATTGACTTTGAGCAGCGCTCTTGAGTCACAAGGTATCAGGCAAGATGGATCTGGTGATAAGTTTTTCATTTTAATGTCTAATTCTAATAGAAAAATGTCATGTGGAGACTTCATCCAACCCTAATATTATGAATGAAATTATCTTGCTTTAAAGTATCTATATTTGATGCTTTGAAAGACAATCGGGACTCTTTTTATCTGTATGCTCATGTCTATGCAACTTTTTGATGGGAATAAAGGGCACCCGGCTTCTTACTGGCTGGTATTGGCTTGATTACTTGCCAATGAAACAGTATTACATTTGGCTAATATCTGCTACCAGTTTCCTGGTTATCTGTGGTCAGCTACAATATGTATAATCTAATACTTTAAGGTTTAAGCAATTTATTTAACTTTATTTGCCTTCTCAGTTTACCTCTACATTTTAAGAAGGCCTAATTTATTTCTGATATTAAATTGCTGTCTATTAGCATTATGCAACACTAAGCAACTGCTCACCAGGGAAGACTGTTTTTGCTGGTGAATGAGTGTTTACTATCATGTATTTTGCATGTCATCTTTCAGAGTTTTTTTTTGAATGAAAGCCAGTTCATAGATCTAAAACAAATCTTGTAAATTATATGGTCCAGTATGCTGTAGCTCCACCAAGGATTTTACCAGAGTGGAAAGTGTCTTGGTTCACCTCGGCCCCTTTTCATGTTTCTACAATACTACAGATAAAACTACACTCTTTGTACAAAAAGTGCAGTGTGTAAGAGAATGATGCACAAGCTAAAAGGAGAGGCAAATGTGCCCATTAGCTTAACCCCCCCCCCCCAAACTCCTCCCAAAACCCCTTGCCTTACAGAACTCTGTTTTTATGCCTTCAAGAGTATGGGATTTCTGTTGTCATAACCATTTGCAAAAGTACTAGAAATGAGGTGCTCAATAAGTAACTTTCATATTTGAATAAAGTGTTTAAAACTGTAGATACAATATTTAAAGTATGAGTGCAATCGGCTCAACTGAGACTTTGATTAAATGTCATATAAAGTAAACTACATATGCCTGCATAGAATAGTAGATATTTTTTTCAAAGTAGCTTCAAATGGTTCTGTTAAGTATACGAATGTTCTGATGATTATCTTTTTAATTAAAATGAGAAATCTTTGTTTAAAGTGGCATTCTTTTTTACGGCCTGTTACAGTCTCTGTAACAATCATTTCTTAAGTCTGAACGTTTTTAATTCCAGGAATCCATTTATATAAAACTATGTTTAGACTTAATTAAGGAACGATTCTTACAAAGCTTGTAAATAGCCAGGAAAAAAGGGACAGAAAATAAAACTGACATTCACACTTAACAGAATGATTGTTACAAGGTATGTAATATGCTATAAAAATACAATAAAGCCCTTTTTATAAGAGTTCATATTTTTTGTTCCTCATTTTGAAAGGTATTTAAGAAAAATATCAAAGCTCTATGAAACAACATCTGTTTTCTTGAATGGACTAGTGGCAACTTCAGTTGTGTTTAATTAGCAGTGCTTGGAGTTGGAGCTGTACCTGACCAGTTTGCGATCCCATCTAGGATGGTTTGGGAGGCAATAGCTTGATATTTAATGAAGTTTCACTTTCTCGTTTTTTCTAAATGAATCAATTTGCAGTACTTAATTTACTTTCCTGGCTTATTCATAAGAAGATGTTGATACTAGCATTCTGCATGAGTGTCTTTTTACCATTTCACCCCCAAATTACTGTTTTCCTTTTTTTTTCTGGGTGACATGATTCTAGGAGGTCCTGATGGCCTTCCAGTTTCACGGGAGAACCAAAACCTTTTGGTTGTCTTTTAAGATGCATCTGTGGTGGTTTTTTTTGTTTTGTTTTATTTTTTGTGTTTTTGTTTTTATGAGAGAAAACCCTGAAGTTCCTTAATTTTTATATTCTCATGTTTGTAGGAGCTTCCACATAACTGGCAGTTAATATAGTAAGGAATAGTCAGTGCGACTGGAGGCTGAAGGGTAATAGACTTGGAATCTCTTTTTTGTTTTTCTTCTCTCTGTGTATATATATGGACCAGATGGACAGAGTAAAAGAGGTTCTGTTTGCACTGAACCTGTATGATTTATGGCGTCAGTAGGACTTGTCCTAAGACCTAGCACTTGCTAGCTATTGTTTTAAAAATCTGCTTTGAGAACCTTACAGTCTTCCTAATAATATTTTTGTGTTGTGGTCATAGTGGCAGAGAATCCTGGGTATACAAAGCAAGAGTGGCATGAAAGCAATGAAAATAGTTTTGTATAACAGCTGGGATAGCAGAGAATTGCCTCCTAAATGCGGGGTTGCAAATCCTGCTTGAATACTAAATATATGCTTAGTAATTTCTTCCAATACAACTGAAATAACATCCTCTTAGTCTGAGGACTTGTTGGGACTAGTATATTGTAAAGAAAATGTTGATTTATTTTCTTCTACCTCAGACTTTGTGCTGTCGATTTTTCTGCACTTGGTGCAGGCCTTTGGTACTTCAGTAACTTCACCCTCGCTTCTCTGGTAATGTTTCATTTCAGCCACTTTGCTCCATTAAATGTATGCAATTAGAAAAGCAAATGGCAAATTTACTATCGCATCACTGAAGTATTTAGTTTCATAGACTTAAAAAGCAGAATTTGTTGCACCATGCTCTCCACACTGTGATATATACTATAAACATCAGAGAGAATAGGCTGACCTTAATATTTGCTTCCCAGACTAAATCGCCGCCTTGCAGCAGTTATTTCCCACTGAATAAAAAGTTTAATTTCACGCCCTGATTAGTGCTAGTATGTGCAGGTGGATATTTATTTTATGCAGCTAAACTAATCTGCCTTGGCAAATTATTTGCCAGTCAGCAGAGCTATAATTCCTCATGAGTATTTGGTACTAAATTATCATTCTCATTAGTAAGATAAAGCAGACTGTTCTAACCACAAAATTTGGTTAGGTAAAGGATTTCCTAAATAATCCTTGGAAGATACAAGGCCTGCACAGTGGCCTCAGCATTCTCAGTATTCTGTAGTGGTCTGTGATGTGGAAAGAAGTAATGAAGATTTCAGAGGAAGAAAATAAAATTATTCTGTAGCTGTGTATTATCTCTAGAGGTCAGGTAGGAATGCACAGTGTTTGGAGATTGCCTCTTAAAGAGGTGCCTAATGAAAAAATGGAATGGTGATCTTTGGAGTATTTCCAGTTGCCAACCAAACTCTGATCTCTGGGCCATAAATGAGATGGAAATGCGAAGTTACAGTGTTTTCTTATTCATTTTCAGTGTTAGCAGCTACTGAGGTAGTGGAAAGAATGACTTGAGACTAGAAGTTAAATGGCAGAGGAAACTTCATGGTCTGGTCTCATTTAAAATTCACTTCACGCTGTAAAAACAGTTAAAGTGGGTATCAGAAAGTATTTCCTAACATACAAATGTTGACTGGATATGCTTGTCAAATGCATGTGTTCATCCACTGTTTTGTTTTCTTTGGATTTTACTGTGCTGGTAGTTTGTTTGTGTTGTAAAACTTGTTAATGAGAAGTACTTGTTTTCTATTATGAGGAGAGTCACTTATACCTGGAACTTACGAATTCTCATTAAGAATCGAGTGAAGGGATTCCACTGACCTTTTAAATCTGTATAGATGTGTTTCTTGTCATATTCATATTCTCAGTGAGTGCTACAACAGTATTTAGGGTATAAATGATCAGATCATGTTAAGACCAGCAAAACCAGCAGGCTGAGCAACTTGATTTTGTTGTATAAAAATTTTCATGCTAAATTCAACAATGCAGATGGAATAAGCTGTTTCCTCACTTCCTTGTCTGCTTACATTGTGTCATCTCTAACCTCCATGTGTGCTGGTGAGATTTGTGTAATACTTAACCATTCTTAGTGGCAAACTTAACTAGTGTTTCTAATATTCAATATTTTCTCCAGTCTTCCTCATTTCCTCCTTCCTACAAATCAGGAGATGCTCAGCAAGGCATATTATTTAAATATTTTAAGTGATTTTGCACAGAAGGGCTGAATGCAGTGTGTGTTTAACTGTGGAAACTGAAAATGAGTTGTAGCATAGCAGAGTCCAGTGGCTGCGGCTCAATAGTAAGTGCTCAAAATACAATTAATAAACAATCAAACATGAAGCTGTTTTCTTGACAGGATGCTGATTAGTGCTGATAAAAACTTCTTCATCCTACAGAAACTGTTGAAAACAAACATCCTCGGAGTTGGATTAAATATGTCCTGCTTATTAAACAACAGTGCTGTCTAATGTCTCTTTATCTGAGGTCTTGAGGAACTCCGGTGTTGGACAAATACTACCGCTACTCTGCAGAAAGAGAAAGCTGAAGCTCAGAAATTTGACTGAGGTCATTAACTGGAGGGATTTGTGTAGGCTTATATGGTACACTGATAATAGAGGACAGAATAAAAAGAAACCAGTTCTTCTTATAGCTAGCCTTGTGCTTCTGACCGTGTTTTGGTTAATTTTACAATTGGTTAGCCACCTGTTAAGATAACACGTTTTATCATTAAACAAAATTAATTTTAAAAATAGCTTGAAACTGCCTGATTTTAATGGGATCTGAATATTCTTAGTTTTAATCTGCCTCATGAGGCTTGTCTGTCTTCTGGGAAGTACATTGTTACATCATTAAAATATCATCCCCTACCGAGAGAGAAATCGGTCCCATTCACTAAATGGCAATGCTGAAACAATGACAAGTATTTCTAAAAACTGCATTAAAATTCATTTTTTCCTCTTTCATCTGCAAGTTCCATGATTCCATTAACCAATGGTTGCTCAGCCTGCTTGCAGCTGTGTGTGCACAGCCACATTTGTTAGCTGTCATGGCAGAAGGTTTGAGAAGTGGCAATGAAGACTTTCAGTTTTAAATTATTTCACTTTTCCACAGTGATTTTGCTTGGAAACAAACAATTGATCATCATTTTGCACTCTCTAGCTGCTTCTAGTCCTGCTGTGTACTAAGAATTGAGGAATATCTGATTTTAATTTTCCCTCCCACAACTGCTGGAACAGGGTCTGTGCATTTATCTTGATGAGAGCAGCTGGAAGGAGAGAATGAGGATGAATGGGAAGGCTCCACAAGGGGTCCTTCCAGTCTTCTTGAGGGGACAGAAGTGTTTACAGTCTGTGAGCATGCAGCCTCTTGGCAGAATCCTCTGGAGTAACCAGTTTGGACAAGCAGAAGCAGAGAGCCTTAGTGCTGGTTTAATTTCTTTCATCCCATGGTGAGAAGGGAAAAGTTGCAGCGACATACTATGAAGAAATGAAGTCCTTAAAGGCGGCTTTATGTTAGCAGAACAGTAATAATCACAGAATGGCTGGAGTTGGAAGGGACCTTTGGAGGTCTAGTCCGACCCCCCTGCCAAAGCAGCTTCACCTACAAGAAATTGCACAGGATCGTGTCCAGGCGGGTTTTGAATATCTCCAGAGAAGGAAACTCCACAGCCTCTCTAGGCAGCCTGTTTCAGTGCTCAGTCACCTGAATAACTGTACTTTGACTGTAGTCTAGATGGCCCATCTTCTTCAGAGCAAAACAGACCTGAAGAAGATTGTAGAAGGGGAGTTTGGGAGATACCAGCCAGTGAAGAACTCTGGTGTGGTTTTTCCATCAGCTGGCTTTGTGCCTACGTGTGGATTCTCTCCATTTGTTTGTATGAGTCTTCTCTGTTGATGTTTCCAGCTAAGGACATAGTTATTCTTACAGATTGTGAGTTTTTTTTTTTCAAAATACAGGGGAATGGATTAAATACTCAGGAGAAAGGTGATGGCTCTCTTTTCTTGGATACAAAGCAGGGCTGGACTGTATTCTGGCTAGAAAAGAAAGTGTTGATGTTTCCAGGCTTGCCCATATAGCAACCAAAACAGTCTGTAGTTGTTTCAGAGAAAAATGGGTTAGCATCAAAGTCCATCATACAATATAGTCACTCTCCCTCTCTACACACATCGTTTGTAGTTTATTGTGGGAGCAATGCAGAATGAAACAGTGTTTATGTGGGAGTTGCTTTTAGTTTATGGATAGTTGGCCTTGCATTCTGTCTGTTAGGAAGATGCTGGCGATTCTCCACGGGGGTGGTTCATTGGGTCTGCTCAATGCCCTTCTTTCTTATATGCCAAAACTCTCAACAGGATTGAGAAATGCAGCCAGCTATCATTCATCTCCTGCAAATTAGAACAATGAGAAGTGGGTATATTCTCAAGAAATAATGAATCAGTCTTGTTTTAGAAGATGGGTCTCGGACACGTCTCAACGGTTTTCCGAAGAAATCCAAATAATGTTAACACCCTCTTCAAATATGACAGAAGGTGTTTTCTGTTGCTAATAGGCTCAAAAGACCAAAAATCTACGTTCCCTATTCATTTCCTTTCTGTAACTTTTTTATCTTTTTTTTTCTTCTTTTGACTGGGATGACTCCAGTGAATTGCATTGATCTTGTACTTTGTCACAGCTGTTGTTCATAAGCAAGCATAAATGTCAGAGACAAAACAGCACAGAGCCCATCAGCGAGAGGAAACATCTCTGCATGGGATTGGAACAGGTTTTGTGGAGTGTGGGTTCAAGTCCGATATTGGCAGACAGTGTACTCTCTAGTCCCTTTTGCAAGCTTCTCAAAGCAGTTCTTAAGTGAGTAGAATTTTCTTTGCTATGCCGTTGTAGAGCTATTGCGAATTTAACTACTTTGAAAGCTAGAATCCTCATTCTTATTTTCCAGCTTAACTTCATTCATGGCTAATTCATTCTCATTTGTTCTTGTGCCAATGTTGTCCTTGAGCTTAAACAGCGCTTCTTGCTCCCCTGTGTTCATCTGCGTATTTTTGTGGAGAGCAATCGTATTCTCCTCTAAGCTGAATCTGGTCAGGCTAAACCAGCATTTTTTCTTTTTCTTTCCGTCGTAAAATGTTTCCTGTAACTCTTGATCATCTTAGCAGATCTTTTTAAACAACTGCAGAATTTGATTAGTCTCCCTGGAACATGAGTGACCAGAGCTATACAGAATATTCCAGAAAAAGTTTTTTTAGTTCCTTGTACAAAAGCAGTAGTCCTAATTTCTCTCTTCTGGGAATTTTTCACATTACACAATATCCTATAGTAGTATTTACCATCTTCATGGCTGCATCTTATTGGTGAACCATCATTATCTAACAAATAACATATCCCAGGGCCTCCTCCCCTCTTCTCAGTTAATGAGTCTAGTTTATAATGGAAATAATGTTACTTTTAAATTTATGTATATCTTGTGTTGGTTCTGTTAACCAGGTCTTCAAGATGCTGTGCCCTGTGTGTTTATCATGTCTCTTAACTTTGTCTTCAGCCAATTTCATTAGCACATTGGTAATTGGGAATTTTTTAAACATTAGTGAGAATTTTTTTTAACAATAATTTCAAGATTAATAATGGATTTCAACAAGAACCAATCTCTGTACAGCTATATGGTTCCTTTTTCAAAATAACCTGTGATCCTCTACCCTTTTTAGTTTCTTATCCTCCTTACAACTCTGGTATTAATCCTAATCCTCTCCATTTTAACTAGTAACTTCCTACATGTCATCTATCAAATGCTTAACTACTTCTAATTTGTCTGGACTTCAGTGATCTTCTTAAAGAAGAAGATTGGGTTAGTCTAGCACTAATTCTAATTTGTTCTAAATTGGGAGTAGATTTACTTACGCCTCCCATGGTGACTGCTTCATTTTGGCAATAGTTATCAGTACTCAGTTTCAGTAGATCTCCTTTCTTGGGATACAGGACATACTACTTGTCTGTTTGTGTTTTGATTTTTCTGCTTTTTAAGGGTTGGCCAGTCATTTCTGCAACATTTTAGACATGTTCTTCTTAGTCTTCTTACAGATACTTGTTGTGCATGGCGATGCTACCAGAGGCTGCTCATTAGGTATCTTCAACTGCTTCTGTTGCCCCGGCTTCATTCTTGTGTCATAGTCCTCTGAGACAGCAGACTTCTTTCGTGGTACTTGTTTTAAGGAGGCGTTTCCTCTAGTTGAGCCAAACAAAGGAGCATTTATGTCTTGTGCCAGTCTGAAGGAGTTGAGAACTGTCATAGAGCTGAACTCAGTACAAGGCATTTAGATCACAAAAAGAAATTTTGTATATCTTGGTCAGTACTTGGGGCAATTAGTTATGGATTCCAAGTCACTTATGATGGGTGAATAGGTCCCGCATTGTAATTGTAGCACAGTACTTTGTGAGGGAAAAGAATTGGAATAGAATGGCCATTCCTGCAAAAAGAAAGTTTTTTAGTTACTTTATTGAACAGAAAAATGTTTGGCTCAAGGACTGGAGTCTGCTCAGAAGATGAGAGCTCACTAGCTTAGCAGAAAATGTTGTGGTTGAATGCTGGAGTCTGCTCTTGAAAGCATATCTGTTTCTTTTTTAAAAAAATATGGTATTCCTCTTAACAAATTTGTCTGCTTAGTGTGTGAACTGCAGGTTTCCCTCCAGCATAGTTGGCACAGACCTGTAACCCATCTCTTCTGCGTGCTTATTTTGTCTGCTACCTTAAATTCAGCAGCAGATCAGGAAGGTGAAAGTTAGGACTGTGGGTTCTTGTGCTGATTATGAAGACTGTAGTTTTCCAGACTTCTTAATTTTGTTCACCTTGGTTGTATATTTTCCCAAGTATAGAATTTTCTATTCCTGATGCTCTGAATCTCAGTGAAAAATCAGAATCTAGGTGAGCTTTTCTGACTTTTCTGTGGATTTGCAAAAAAGAGACAAGATACTTAAAAGTCATCAGCTTAGTTTTATTCATCTCTAGACAAGCTTCCAGCTTCTGTTTTACACGTACTGCTTGCACTGTGAATGCTACTGTTCTTGTTGGATACTTACTTGCCACAAGTTCAGACAGTAGCATGAGAAATATGGCTTCTCTTTTCTTCACCACAGATCTTGAAGTCTTGAAGGAGGCTGAATATATGACTTGAATTTCAGACTTAAAATGTCAACTGGTTGTGAAATAAAGCGTATTTTTACTTATAGGCACGAAGAGGATCTCTTTACGCTGCTGTAGTAAGAGCTTGCTGTTACTTTGTCCAAAGATTAATGGAATGCTGCCACAGATCTCCATTTGATTTTGAATACTGGAGCTTAGTAGTATTCTTGTGAGCCCTTAAGAAGGTATCTAGGTGTTTCATGTTACAAAAGTAGTTTTCCTGGTAGCTGCTGTTCTTGCAGGATATAAAAACTTGTGTCTCTTTTTCTGTCAAGGGATATAAATACACATTCTCCAGTGGAAGTGGAAGTTGGTTTTGAGCAGTCAACATACTCCGAACAGATTCACTAAAGAACTGGAGTAGCCATGTTCACCATGTGTGGTGAATTCATTAAGTTTGCAGGCAGTCAGAGCCTACTGTTCGAGAGAGCTGTGTCCTTCTGAAGGAGTTCCTATCAAACTGTGAGATCTGACAGTCCACTGACTCAGAGTTTGTTCATTCCTTCTACAAAATCTCACAAAGGGCACACTTAAACATTGGCAGCTTGTGGTTTTAGAATCAGAGAGCTTGTGGTTTTCTCTCATAATAATGAAAGATTTTGAAATCCCGTCTTTGGTTTTGTTGAATTAGAGTCCACAGATCTAACTGTGCCTTATTTTGAGTACAGCTTTGGGCAGTGGAGTAAGGTATGTTTGGGTCATGAAGTTGTATATTCTGTAGTAGGAATTCAATTTACTGCTGTAATGCATACAAACTCATTAACAAGTTCTAGGCCACAGGGAATATTTTCCTTTGCTGTGGAAGTCATTGCAGCTGGACAATCTTTAGTGCAACTGGCCATGCCCTCCCATGTCAGTGACTGACAGATCTAGTTCTGCCTTTGTAGCCGAAAGCCTGTTAGTTAATGGAGTTGTGAATATTGTTACTCAGAGGCAACCTTCAGAGTATTAAAATGCATTATTCCTGTTCTTCACTTGATATTTATCAAACAAGATGTTATATCTAATGAATGCAATGTTATCGTCAAATAAATACTGTGTGTAGATCATAACTTAAAAGGAATGAAAATGTAAGTGGCTTCACTGTTGCTTTGCAGTGACAGAGAGAGATGGGTTTAGCTTGCCTGTTTAAATTGTATGTGATGGAAACCCAGAGTGAATGTCCTCTCTGAGGGAAAAGGAAGCATTATGGGTTATATGATCAGACTCATAAGATCCTTAGCACATATATATTTCATACAAGTTTCAACTTTTTTTCTTCTCCCCATTTCTTCTTACATGGAAGCAGATGAAATGGAGAAGCGACAGTACTGCCTTGCAAGTACCATAGTAGGTTTCCTTTTATAATTATCATTCTTGACATATTTATTCTTTCTTATGGAAGTGAAGATGCAGATACTTAAGAACCTTTCTTGCACAAAAAAGCCCAATTTCCGCTCAGTACTTAATTAGCACTTGTTTATGACACGGCATCTGATTTGATTTTCAAAACAAATTGCACAGTAAAGAGGCTGATATTTAAACTGTATAGTAACCACAGCTCCAGCTGTGACTCAAATATTGTAAGCCTTCAGGGGTTGTGTTTAGGCTTAGAAAATAGGAACTCAGGCCTGTAATTAAATGTCCTCTAAAAATCAGCCTTTGTAGGGAAGGAAAGAGGGTACCACTGAATTTTAAATTACTGACTTGTTCTCAGAAATCATTTTGTTGTTCTGGGCCTTGCTAGGGTCTGCAGAAATCAAATGAATTAGAAGTGAAAGAGTAGGTTGCTAAAGGAAAAAAGTCAGGGGTTGCAGAAAAAAAAAGATGAGCAAAGTAAGCTATTCTGGCTCATGGGTTTATAGACAATTGCAATACAATAATTTTAATATATGGGTTATACGTAGATGACAAGTTCTGTGGCCACCAAAAAGACTAAAGAGAAAGTAGGTATTTCACACAGAGTAAAATTGCATTTTAGAACTGTGAATAAGTTGCTGATGGTTGTGGAATAAGCTATCTACAGTGATGGAAGGCTCATTTTTAAAGCAAATTCTCAATAATGAACGTGAATGTCTTGGAAAAGGAAGTAGAGTTATATTACAAATTAGTCACTCACCTAGATTAAAATGTGAAGTATGCACAAAATAGCATGATAGAAATTAGCAGTTAGAGTACTTTGAGTTACTTTTTGAGGAAAGCAAACGCTGTCGTGGCTATTGATAAAGAGGAAAATTACCCTAGCAGCCTGACTTCTAGTCATGGAAAACTCTGGAGCAAATGCTAAGAGAAAATAGTGATGCTTATGAATGATATTGAACTGTGAGCATAAATGGTGAGTGCTCATGAAAATACAAAAATGAGTAGATCTTCCTGGGCAATTATTTGTATTGGGATAGAATTGCCTTGAATGAATTATAATCATGGAAGATTTTAGTGTTGATTGATAAAATAGTACAGCTTTCAAACAAGGCAGTAGTCTATGTCCCATATCTTTTAAAGGCTGGGGGAAGAGGGGCGATTTTTTAAGTTGTCAAGCATATATGGGTTTCTCTTCTGTCATTTTGTAGTTGTATCTGCTGTCATTTGGATACTGAAATTCAGAATGTTTTAACCAGATATACTTATTTAATTGCCTGTCTGCTGAAGAACGTATTCCTAGGGGTCATTCACAATGTGCCCAGGAGAACCGCAGAAGTTCAGAATTTAGGAGGTTGGTTGTAAAAGTTTAACCAATGATGAATCTGTGAGATTTTAATTAAATTACAATTTTCTGTCAGTGCTTGTGTTTGATGTGAATGGGGACTCACTTGTGCAAATATCCCACTTTAGTGGCATAAGCAGCAGTATGTGGGTGGTGACATACCTCATTCTCTATGTAGTTTGTTTTCCTCTTAGATGAGAGTAGGTTTATCAAATGTAGAGGAGACATACCTCACTGAGAGGATTTTGCAAATATGGCGTTGACGGATGAGTGATGGGTCTTAGATTCGCCTATTTATATATTTAACTTGTCAGCATTGAAAAATAAACTGAGTTTACAGCAACTGCTAACCTGCTGAAAGTCTCAATTACTTTTATTGCTAATACTCAAGCAACTTTATGTTGAATTCACTAAGAACTTGTGTTGGTAAGAGTTGTCTAAATAGAAATCCGGTGTTATCTTTGATATTGGAGACACTTCTGCGTGAGAGTAATCCTGTTGATGGCAATAGACCTGTTAATACACTTACATATTTGCAGAATCAGGGTCTTCAAAATAAGTGGTTTTAATCAGTGACTTAAATCAGTTACTCAAACTACTCTGGACCGATGGGCTTTACAAATGTTAAGCAACCTGCCAGTCCTAAGAGAAGACTTGACTGTTATCCTTTAATTTGTGGGCTGGGTGACAGAAACAGAAAGAAAGTCATTTTTCACAATTTGTTGTGTGAACCTGGGCAGATCTGAGACTGGTATTCAGGTCTCTTTACTCCTGACATTGTGATTTCAAAAGATCGTTATTTCTGCTTGTTTATGGAGCCTTTTTTTTTTTTCCTTGATAGGTATAATGTCCTGTGCTACTTTGGAAAAAACAACTGAAGCACTTGAGCCAGAAGTAAAATCTGGGTTTCTGTAGTGTTCTTAATAGATAACGTAGCACTTCATACCGTTTCTTCCATTTTCAAAGCACATAGAAATGTCAGCAGTTCCTCTCAGGAAACCTGTGAGGTGGGTTAATTGAGTGTTGTCCTCATTTTACAGTAGTAGAGAGACTAACCACCCATGAAGTTAGTGCTGAAGTAAGGATTAGATCTCGGAGCATTATGCTTCTAGCTGTGTGAGAAGTCCCCTAAAACATAGTTTGTTAATGTGTTAAGCATTGCAAGTCCAAACTCAGCAGGTGAATGCAGTAACCAGATATACTTGACTTTAATTTATCAGCACAATGGTGATTATTAAAACTCATATTTAACTGAGGTTACTGGCTAGGACACCAGAGCATAATCTTGCTACTGCTTTGAAAGATTTAGGAGGATTTAAATTCAAACTGGAGAGAAGTAAAAATAACTAATGTTCAAAGTATATTGTAAAATCCTGTATGTGTACTTCTCTTTAGAGGCAAGGTTGTAGTCTGTTCTAGTTCTTATTTTGACTTCAAATTCTAAGGCTGGACTGCCTTCTCACCATAGCTGTGTAGATTCTCCTTCAGTGGTGACACTTTTTTTCCTCTCCAACCAATTGTGGTTTTTAGTTTTATGAGTACCAAGGTGGACACAGTTTGTACAAACTGAATATTGTGTTGACACAAGAACACATAGGGGTAAACTCACCTTGAATAGAGCCATTCTGAAAAGGAGAAAGATTTTTCCAGCCTTCTGGAAGGAGTGGTAGGGGCACACATCTGCTGGTTCAGATGGGAAGTACAGTGAATTAAGAAAGGGATTGTGAAGAAGTTTCCTGGTATGAGAAAGATCTCTGGACTTGGTGTCTGCAGATGTCCTGTCTGGTCCTGTTGCTTAGATGTGATTTTAATTTCTAAGCATCATCTTTTTTTTGTGGGGGGAGGGGGAGCAGTTGAATCCACTTGATTGTGAGAATATGTTTGAGCTGCAAATGAATGTCATGGCAGGCAGTGTTTCATTTTTTTGTTGCGTTCTTTTTTCTAGCTGTAAGTTATGCTATATATGTTTTGTGCTTCCAGAGGAATTGAATGTCTTACCTTTTCTTCAACCTGATAAAGCATGAAAACAGTAAATAAATATTTGTATATCAGTTTGAGGCATAATTTATGACTGTATGTGAGTATAGTTTCCTATTACCCTGGTATTAAGACTGCACCTCTTTGAGGATTTTTCGTGTTGTCCAGTGTCTCGTCTGACCATGTTGAGGATGGTGACTGTAAAAACACTCTCATGGCTTGACTACTGCTGTTTTGACACCATTTAGCTTTATGTAGTGGTGAAAGCATTAATGTCTCTGCTACTGCACCCACCACCAAGGCTGTGCTTATCCAAGTGCATTTGTGTGGAAATTTTAAAGAAATACCTATGTATACACTGAGTTGAAATGTAAAATGGTGGAAATCATAAAAATGGCGGTGGCTTTATTAGAAAAGTATTGTTAAAGAAGCTGATATGAGAGGAGTAAACAAGAACTAGTCTGGGGACTAAACCTTCATACGTGGCTTAAAAAAATCTGCATTGTTTGAAATGCTCCAGAATTTAGACTTAGGTTAGCTAGGTCCCAGTGTAAAAGGAGGTCTCTCTTTATGTCTATTCTCTCCTAGCCCCGAATACACATGCCAAAAGATGGATTCCAACTTATATCTTCTGGATACCAAGCATGGCTAAAGCAGGTTGGACTGTATTATTGTTATTCATCTCATGTGAGGGACTGTGTTGGACACCTGTGCTTGTCTCATTAGTGAAGTACATAAATGAGGGCGTAATGAAGTTACGGTGCCATGTTAGCTGATACCCCTCATAGCCATCACTGTTTTGTGTTTATGCATGCTGTGTTTGTATAACGTTTTCTCACCAGTCTTATGAATGTGCGCTACCTGTAAATAAAAGTTCAAAATGCAGTCCCCTGAAAGCGAAAAGGGTCAGAGTCTGGAAAGAAATCTGCAACAACAGCTCAAATTACAGAATTAAAATGGGCTTTCAAACACAAAGCTGCATGGTGGTGGTGCTGGTAATAATGGGGAGGCCACTGGGTTAAAACTCAAGAGAATTGCATCTAGTATCTAATTCAGATCTGTCTGGGTGAAACAAGTGTGGACACTTACTCACATCACATAACAATTGTGCAGTTTGACACAATCTGACACTGTGGGGAGTCCCCACTCGGAAGTGGCCTAGTGCTATATTACTCTGGCTATTATTAAAGGCCAGGCTTTAGATGTCTCAGCAGTCTGCCTCTAGCAATTGCTGTCAGCTTTTCACTTTTGTGAGTGAAAAATCCCCCTTCAGAAAAAATAGCTTAATTTACAAATTGCCTGTGCAAATCTCTGCTCTCATGAAGATACATGTATGATGAATCCTGCGTCCTTGAGAATACGTGGCTTAAAGTTGCTGTTTTTGTAGAAAGCCAGAATGATTGTGTTGTTATGGCAACAAAAACTGGAAATATGAAAACAGCACAGATAAGCTGCATCCTGTTGTCGTGGCAACTGGAGTTGTGAAATGATGAAACATGGTGGTGAAAGGATCTAGGGTACTGTGAGCCCAGCAGAAACAAACAGCCAAGTCACTTGAGTGGAGTGGGAGAGAATGAAAAACTATAGCAGCAAACCCCCTTAACATTGCAGGTGCTAACAGGATGGCTTTGATTCTCTCCGGTCTTGTCTCAGTATCTTACAAGTAGTAAGTAGTAACTTGTTTGTGCAAGTTGCTTATTGCTGTCAACTTGCATTGACTCCTGTGAAACTGAGAAGAGCTTAAACACCTATGAGAACTACAGGACTTTGAGTCCTGTATTATATTTGCAAACCATTTCTTTGGATGAGTGATGTGTTGTAAAGTTGAAGCGTGCTTTAGAGCTTCTTTCCGAGACCATTTCTCTCCGAGTCCACGCTAGTGAAGGTCAGCTGGAACATTGAAGCTGATGTTTTCTTGATTTAAACTTTGCTGAGCTGGAGGCAAGGTGTCTCAGAGGAATCTCATCTCTGCAATTACCGTCTCACAGAGCTCAAGTTTGTTGACCTATGGGGCATGGCATCAGTTTCTGTTTCTTATGTGGTAGATTGGGAGAACAATAGGAAGAGGATTGTGTGGCTGTTCTGTTTTTCTTTTACTTCTGAGGCAAACAGACCTGCATCTGTTCTTGCTATGTTGTATTACCAGTGCTCTGATGCAGGTGGGATATATACTTTCTTGACTCTGAAAAATACCAAGGGGGAAAAAAACCCCAAAATGCTCAGTTAGTGAATTTTCCAAGGAGACTTTCACATTAGGCAACCTCAAATAATAGAAAAACTTACACTTTTTAAAAAATACTTTTCTGTGTGGCTGCTTTCCTTTTGATTTTTAGTTTACTGTTATTGGTTCTAAAGTCTTTATCTTAAATCTTCTTACTGCTGCTTGATCCAAGAAAAAGTTATAAAACTCAGCTTGTGTTACCAGCAGATGCTGTCATGGAAATAGCTTTACTATTCCAATTTCAGTGCTGTGATTTTGCCACAGGAAGTATATGGCTAAGGGAGTTGACACAAAGGGTGGAAACTTTTGATCAAAAGAGAGCGCTCTCATGAGAAGCAGAGAAGTTAATTTTTTTGAGGTTAGACTGATTTGATGTAGGATATATACCAAAAGTCCTACCTGTAGGATTCCTTAAAACTGTATATTGGAAAGTAAACCACTTTTAATGTATTTAAAAGCAGTAATCTACATGTGCATCCAGATGGAATGGTGTCTGTGCATCAGGTTTATCCTCCTGGTGTCTGTGTTTTTAACAGGATCCTAACATAAAGATTTTATTTTTTTTTTTTTTCCCCTCAGCATAGCTGAGTATTGATCTGCTGCCTGGCTTATACAGAATGTGAGAAGTATCCCAGTAACACATTGTATTAATGTGGGCTAAAAGCAGTTTATATTACAGATGAGGTGGAGGAAGATGGAGTTCTGCAAGACTGGACACATACTATAAATATCCATAAAACTGACAATTTTATCTAAAACCAGTGCTGGCTGGATTTGCGTATTTTCAGCCTACTTAAACTGGAGATAATAGTTGAACACTACCTGAGCATGGGTCGCCCACACTGATACCATTACCCTCTGCCCTTTAATGGCGGGTTTTTGTATTTAATGTTGCTGTGCCACAGTGGAGAGCTGTATTGTGTTCCTGTGTGGGCTAGAGGAAATACAATACCAATGACCAGAAGTACATGTTGCTTTAAGAATAGCATTTTAAGTAACCTGCAAAGCTCTCTTTACTCTGGCTGTTTCCTGTGAGTTTTTGTTTTACAAAATGGCAAACACATACAGTTAATTTATTCAGCCTTGATCTTCATTTAAGCCTGCCTTTGAATGGCAGTCTGCTACTAGCAATCTGTAACGTCCCATCACGTAGATGTTGACCCTTTGAAGACAAGCTGCGATTGACTTCTGAGGGGAGGGGGGGGAATGTTTATGTATAAATATGATCGATAGACATGACATTCCAATTCCGATATTATATTGACACTTTCTATGATTTAAGCCCAACTGTGAAATTGGGCAAATTAAGCTCTTAATTAGCTGAAACACTTACAAAACATTATTTTGATTACATAAACGGGGAAGTTAAAAGTATCATTTTAGGTGCCTTGTGAAACATGGTAATTAAGAGTTAAAGCTAATCCCTCCCCTTTGCATACCATTGCGAGCAAGTATGCATCACATAGGGTATGTAATATAATGCACTCATCTGAGCTTTTCTGCCTCCCACTCTCTTTTGGAGTAGAATTTTTAGAGCCAAGTTATAAACCTGTAAATGTGTTTTATGCTGGAAATTCTTGGTGCCACCTTAACTAGATTGGTACCAGCAAAGGCCAGTATAATCAAAACAAAGCACTTTAGATATTAATGGTCTGCACTTTAGTCAAGTCAGCTGGAAAAGAGAGTGTAAAAAACAGGACTGTGGTGAAAATGAGATTCTTCCACTAGAAGTGCACTTTCCTAGGAGAAAAATACAATGATTCTGGAAATATTTTGGTTTTGTAATTTTGTCATTTAGCATCTCCTCCTTAAATTCTAAAACATATATTCTGTTTTCAGTGAATTCATATACTTTTTAAAATTCAAATACTGATTCCTTGGATGGAAAGTAGAAATAAGCTTTCTTTCTGCAGTTCATTATTAATACTTGGCACTGATGTAGTACTTTGAGAATGCAAAGAGCTATGCAGACATGTGAGTTATCTGCTTTTGTGTGGTAGGTGCATAACATAACAATAATCCTGAGAGATTTTATGGAATTAAATGAAACTAGAGATGAACGGAAAAGGTACCGAAACCTCCGTTTCGTCTCACCACCAATGTAGGTTTGTTCTCTGCAGTTTCCTGATGGAAGTCTAGAGCGAACATCTAGAAGTATCTCAAGCTGAAGAGATTTCAACCCATTTCTTAGAGTAGGGTTGGTCATTTTTTTTAAAGCCTCATAGTTGTTCAGTGTTGGTTAGGCAGTTGGTACATTGCTCTTTCTGCTTTTTATTATAAAGGTGATGATTCACTGTTCTCTTCTTGGCTCCCTGTTGTTTCAGTTTTTGGTTTTAAATGTCAGAGCTTCATAATTAAGGACACACTCAGTCTCTGTCACCGCTTTCAGGCAGGGTGGTTCTGTTGTCCTTGCTGTGTGGATGTGGAACTGAGATGCCATGTCGCTCTACCCAAACTCATGCAGGATGCCTATGTCAAAGAATTAGATTTATCTCTTATGGCATAATAAGATTTTAAATTGTTCAGAATTGCTGCAAAATCAGGCTTTGGACATGATGGAGCTTAATAGCAACTGTTTTTTTGCTTAGGAAAGAGCCTAATGCTCTTGGTCTTGTAAGATCTTGATTTTAAGCCTCCAAATAGTTTCATGCTTTAGACCTTGGTGAGACTGCTGTTAGTAAGTTTGGGTAGGGCTTTTAACACCATCATTGGTGTTGCTTAAAGCAGCACACACAAGTCTCTGCATGTTATACTCCTTAAAGAAGGGTATGGCATCTGAATCTTAAAGCTCTGCAGGTGTACAGTTTTGGATTTATCAGCTTCGTGGATTAAAGAGCTATAATTATGAAAACATTAGTATTGTCTAGTTCAGATATGATCTACGCAAGTTCCCTCAAGCACTTGGCAATTGAAGATCTTGCACGCCTTATAGATGGGAAGTTGGCTCCTTTCTGGGGTGTGTAATTTCTATTGATCTGGAATCCTGGAGGTTGAACTTCAGTAACTACTCTTAGGCGAAAACATTTCTTCACAAACATTTACCTAAAAGCTGTGATTTGATCCTTCCGGATCCTACTTGGGTAAGAAATTATTTGGATAATCTGAATGTGTAAACCTTTTTCTATGTCCATTATATTTGATATTTAAGAATAGTTAGTGAACTGGAATCTCTTGTAAAAAGTTACTGTAAGTTAGGGAGTTACCAGAAGATTAGAGAAGAGTTTGTTTAATATGTATGTTAAGGAAAATTTACTGAGCAATTACATGAAAAGTGGGAGGCTGAAGGAAAAGGAATCATTTACAGCGGTTTGAGCTCTATGTGCACAGCCAAGCTTGCAGAATGTAGTAACCTCCTGAGCCCTAGGGTGAAGGGGAAAACCACTGCACTAAAAGCAGTCATCTGTACCAGGGTAAGAAGTCCAGTATTTCCTATGTTTTGATTCTAGGAAGAATGTTACAATTGAACCCTGGTAGAGTATTTTAGCCTCTGATTTGTGAGACGTAATTGTTTTGAAGACAGGTCCTACAGTTGTCCCAGGAACATACTCAGCTTTCCCTAAGTGAGGTATTGGGTTGCTTGATTTGCAGTTTGTGGAAATGCTTCAAGGGTCTTTAGTAAGATAGCTCAATTACTTATATTGTAGCAAAACAGGAGCACAAACCACTTTTAATTGTCCCCATACATGCTTATGGAAATGTGACCAAAATACTGAACGTAATAGAAGCTCAGAAATTGTGAAAAGCACTGGTTGTGACAGCAGCTGTGTGTTGCCCTTCATGATTCTGGTGCAATGTGTGCCAGCTAGAAGAGCTGACAGTTTGTGGGCTAGTTGAACCCCGGGAGATCCTTCTCATGGTCACACTCCAAGGGCTACTGTAGTTGCCTCTTTATTTTATAAATTCATTTTCTTACCATGGAAAAACTTTCAAGAAAAACTGCCAGTGACAGAGAAAGGCAGAATTGTCTTGGTTTAAGCGCAGGGAACAGTGGTCTGAAGTGTAAGGAGGTGTAAATTTTAACTGTATGGGTTTTGGCCATTGGTTTTGGCTTAATTAAGACTTACAGCTTTTTAACATTTTTCTTATTTTCCAATGAAAATAGACAAAAAACTTTTGTAGAAAGTTATAAAAGTATTAATTTGCTTTGAGCCATGCTAGTCTCTTTGGTAAGTTCATAATTAGACAGGATTTTTTTTTTTTAAATGGGTATTTTTGTCTCTCAGGTATATAACTGCTCCATAACTGGTAAATCTGTATTCATATGTTAAGGTTTTTAAAGGCATATTATTTACACAATTCACTGGAATGGCTCCTTTGAAAGCTGAGTGGCGCTCTCGTGTAATTACGTATTTAGTATGCCTTGTATCCACTGTTGGGATGGGGGGGGGGGGGGGGAAAAAAACACAACACC
>NW_009632366.1:22515-33904 GCF_000690535.1 Cariama cristata
GGGGGGGGGGGGGGGGAGAAAAAAACCACCAAAGCCCTTCAAAAAACTACTAAAATGAAAAGAAGAGAATATTCTAATTCAATTTTTGCAGGTTTTTTTGAAGTTGTATCATATACCTTTTTCTCAGATAAGAAGCCTGTATGATCAAGTGCAACCCAAGCTAAAAAATGAAATATGTATGGCAGTTTTTTTTAATTGTGAAAGTACACAAGATGCACTGGGAATTTATTCTCTTTTTTTATACTTATACATATTTAATCAAAAAGAGCACCTCTCTGAACAGTAGAAGGGAAAAATGAGAGGTACTCTTTCATTTTTATGTATATGTGAGAGGTTGAAAGGCTGAAAAGTGGACCAAAGAAAGGAACCAAAATCAATTTTTAGCCAGAAGTAAATTTCTGGAATTGTTACTAAGTTTCATGAGATCAACACTTGTAATGTAAATAACAGCTGCCTTATCTGATACCTTTCATACAATGTATTGCATTCTGTAGTGATAGAAATAGCGTACATTGGACACAATGTGAAAGTCATGTGTGTTGTATTTTTGGCATTGGCTTAGTTAAATGTGTGGCCAAATAAAAGTGTAAGAGGAACTGAGTGGGATTGAAAAGTATTGGGGTTTGTTCTCCCATTTCTTGTGTTATATTATGAAAATAATTGTGAATATTAGGAATCCTAGTAATGTCTGAGCATGTGTTTGATAAAGCATTGTAACGGATCAAAATTCTGAAGGCGTATTTCCTGAGAAACAGATTTTAGTTCTGTCTGCTCATATAGTTTTAATACTCTTCAGAACATCCCTTATGTTTCATCTGCTCCAGTTTGGGTGGTAGAATTTCTAGCACTTCTTTTCCCCTCTTGTCCTGGTTTTTGTAATAGTCACAACTTGTGTTTCTGTTTTTCTTTGTACAACCTTACTCAGTTCCCTGGTTTATGATCAGCTGAACCAAACAGGAAAAAGCCCCATTTCTCTCAGTTTTTAAACTCTTCAGCTCTTGTCAACATGTGTCATATTCCATTTATGCTCCTTAATGAAAATATTGGGTGAACAGGATTTTAATTCCCATTTCCAAAGAGAAGTAGAAATTGTTACTGGTTTATCTTTAGAGTTCAGCTGCATAAAGCACTGGACACTGTACTAGGAGGGAGATAATTCTGATCTAGGGAAGGATTGAAATAGATGTGGTTAGCAGCTGAAATTAGTATTAGGTACAGTTGACTGAAAACTAGCCCTTGGTAAAAAAATTCAGTTTTCTTTTTGGCTTTGCCACTAACTTGTGAAGATGTGCAAAAATATGTTAGGTTGCCTGTAAATCAAAGGCATTTTAGGCGTGCAGGTTATCATAAAGTTGAGTGCAGGGTTCAGACAGGGATAATAGGTTATTGCACTTTTATTATGTTAAAATGCATCGCAATTAAAGACAATAATTCTGTACTACTGTCTAATTTCTCTGAAGTGTTTATGAAGAAAATATTGTTTGATTTTTTTTGTTGTTGTTCTTGTTTTAAAGTGAGTTCAGTACAGTGAGTTTTTGTTTTCACACCTGTGCACTATAGTTGTAAATTGTAGTAGTCAAGAACTTTTGGGTTTTTTTCCCATGTAGAGCCACTTAGTTTTACAGGACAAGGTGATACATTTCTGACCTGTAACACAATTTACTAAAACTGTGTTAGTTACCCCTAGTATATTGTATTTGCTGAAGGACTAGAAGAGAAAAATTTGATAAAAAAAACAAACCCAAAGCGGTCTGAAATGATAATGTATAACCTTGTAATGCAGTAGCAAATAAAGTAAATAACCAATTTTTAGCCCTGGCAAAAATTTAGCCATTGAGTGTGTATTGAGATTTGTCTTTAGGACATCAAGTAATTGGAAGAGAGGGTAGACTATTAGAGGCAGAGTATCTGATGTAGTCGAAAATGTTCTTGCAATATAGTTACAAGAACAATTGAATTGGTTAAAATACAGCTTGCTTTCAGCTCACGGTTACTGCCCACTCAGCTCAGCCAGTGACTGTGAATGCTTCTAGCCTATTTTTAATTCAAAATAAGGCAAGCCCATTTTAATCACCAGTGAGGCAGCCGGTCCCAGCCTCTGTCAGGAGGAGGATGCTGGTCATGTCTGAAATTGTATTCGCTGTATTTCTTTAGTGGGAAAATACATTTCGGAGTTCAGGGAATGGGACTTCAAAATCAGTTGGAAAAAGAAATTGTGGTTTTTGCCAAATAATTCCCTATCTGATGCCACTCAATGTATATTAAAGATGCTTAGCTTTTATAAATGAAAAGCTTTGCGTCTCTGGGTCCGAAAGTTGTGCAGACATCTGAAGTCTTAATGCAATTGGGAGTCAGGCAGGTAGAGGGACTGCTGCATCCTGGCCCAGTACTTAGCAAGCAATATCAGCATTCCCATTTAGCTGTAGTTTGAACGCTGTGCCTCTGTATCTTTGTTTTGAAGAATCAATGTAGATTGACTGGAGTTCAGGAGATGATTTTGTCAGTCAGCTTTCAAGTAGTGAACGTTGAGGCCAGTCCCTTGTTTGTGGAGCTGACAGTACAAAAGTGAGTGTTTGACATGTGGCTTGCTCAGTGGATGGAGATAGAGGCTGTTGAGATTTTTCAGAGATCAGGCTGTAAATGAAGTTGTTCTGTTGGGTCACTCATCTGATTTACACACCAGCTGTTTGTATTGAAGCACCTGGGGCCTTTTGTTCATGCTTGTGAATAAGCCTTTTTCAGTCACCAACAGTAATTTAACGTCTCTGCTTCCTTCAATGGTAAAAGGCAAGTACAGAAATGACATTTTCTCCCACACTGTGTGCAACTTCACACTTAATTTTTAAGATAGGTAACAGAACTGTATCAGTAATATGAGTTGTGTTACATACTGGAGCAGATTCAGAAGTCATCTAAGGTGTTGGTAATTTTTTACTGCATACTTCCTAATTCTAGAATAATACTAAGCAGTGGGAGTACATGGGTGAGTAATGATACCCTCTGTAGGTACAGAGAGTTTTGCAGAATAGATCTCCAATGTTTTCCTTTGTTATTGTGGCAATTTTAGAAGAAGACATTTCATTACCTTGTAAGTGCCCTGGCACAATGGAGTGTCCTACCTGCAGCTTGTAGTGACTCTGACTTGAGCCATAATCTCACATAAACTTTGAGGCAACATAAGCTTGCCTTTCCACTGACAGAGTGGTCCTCATTTTTCTTGCCTCTGTGTCTTTCTGTGCTTCAGTCAGCACAAATATTTAAAATAACTTCTTTTATCTTGTCAATCAATTTCAATGGCAATCAGTTCTTTGAGTTCATTATCACAGCACAAAAACTTGAGCCAGCACGAGGGATGGGAAAGCTTGAAAAGAGAGGATAAGTGGTTGGGGCAAGACTTTGATAAGTCTCTGTGCGAAAAAAAAATAAAATAAAATCACCCCATATTTATTTTGTGTTATGTTATGAATCCTAGGATGGGTGATGGTAAGCAGCTGGTGCTTACCTAGTGAATTTGCTCTGCATCATCAGAGGTACCGTGTTATAGTTAATCTCCCTTGTTACTGTGATGTTCTTGGAGAGTAATAAACAACTTTGATTTAAGTAAATGTATTATTAAATTGTTAAAATGCTTAACCATAGATGTCCACTTTATATAAATATTTTATTTTTTAAGGCTGATTGTCACAACAGCTTTTAGTAGCTGCAGTGATGCATATTACATCACAAAGAAAAGATTGCTGGCATTTGGAAGGTTTTTGTATGTGGGAGTGTGTGTTTTCTGGGAGGTTAGGATGGCAGACAAGGAAGTCTGGCTCAGATTTTTGTTGCTTGTTATAATACTATGGCTGCAATCTTTTTTGTCTTCAGGAGGGGCATTATCTACAAAGTCATGTGGTGTGTAATACTATGAAGTACACAAGTTCTTGAGTTTCAGTATTTTTGTAAAGTGAAGAGATTTTTTTTTTTTTAAAAAATGAAAACGAGGTGAGGGATTTATTATAAGGTATCACAAACTTCTAATAAGCACTTTTGTATAGGTCATGTTCCCCAGCAGTCTTTTAATACTATTTCTGGAATAGCAATGTAAACCACAGCAAAGTACAGCAGAGAACATGGTGATAGACAGGGTTAATCTCTCTGTGGCTGTCTGCACAGTACCAGATTATGGATGTTGGTGATCACCTTTCTGCTCATTCAAGGATGGGTTATGTTGCTCTTAGATACTAATTTAGTGCAAGATTGTGCAAGGTTTTCTAGCCCTCTCAAGAGCAGCAAGAAACGGTGGCTCAAAAGGCAGCTGTCATTTCATACCCGTTCCAGCTGCCCTTTCCACTCAGATTTCCTCCCATTCCCCCTTTAAAAAAATAAAGGAGCGGGGGAGGAAGAGGATTGCAAAAAAGAATAGTTTGAGAGCATCTAATCTATCACATCCTACAGTTTTCATAGCTGTCGGCCAGTTTAAAATATACTTGTATTTTCCTGCCTTGCCAGTAATTAGACAAATGCAGCAGTGGTTGTAGCATCAAAAACTCTGTGGCTGGTAAAAGCAATTGCTATCATAATGTATCCCTAAATTTAATAGTAGTGGTGTAAAATGAACAAGCAACTCTGTATATTTCAGGGAGTAATGGCTTTAACTATCAAAATGGCTAAATTTTCCTTGATTGGCTGATTTGGCTCCTTTTTTGTATTTGTGTTTGGAGGAACAGAATCTATTTATTATAATAATTGTATTTAATGAATAACAAGGCAAGCAGAAACATGAAACTCCTATAAAGTGTCACCAAGTTCCTATTCACCTTGGATTGCAGGTTTTTCTTTTTATCCCCTTTACCAACAAAACCCAAACCTTTTCTTTCCCTGCCATTATTACACTTAAAGTTGTCATTTCCTTTTCTGCTTCCCTTGCAAAATTGCTTGCTTTGTGTTGTGCCTGGAGCATGGCTCTGCATGGAGAACAAATCTTATTAATTGGAAAGAAACTTTTTGTTGCTGGAAAAACTCACACATTGGTGTAGAAACTTGATCAAAAATTTACTTTCTTGATCCGTAGTGCCTTTTTCTTGCTACTATGACATCTGTAAAGCTTCTCTCGAGGAAAAGACTCATCAGCAGTTTGTGTTCTCTTAAAGATGTCTCAGTCTTTAAGGCCAGGTGCAGTTGTGTTGGTGCCATTTGGCTAAGCCTTGAAAGTTCCTGTAATCTGTGCCATCCTGTCTCATACAGCCCCATCTCATAGTTGTCCTTTCTCTGCAGTGCTCTATGCCCAGATCTCTGTGGCTGGGCTGCTCCAGCCTGGCGGACAGCATGCCCTCACTGCGATGCCTGTATAACCCAGGGACTGGCGCACTCCCAGCTTTCCAGGTACTTTCTGTCTCTCCTCACTCCTTCTTTTCTCTCCATCTGTGTGCGTGTGCATCTCCTTCTTTACTTGCTTGCTTTACCTCCATTTATTCTACTTCATACTGTATGCCTCCTATGTCATTCGGATCTCCAGTATTTAAACTCATCTTGTGTAGATTCAGGGCAGCTCAGTGTTGGGGCATTTCCATTACCTCAATATAGTATAATTATTTTGTCTAAATTGGCTTGGTACCATCATCTTTTCCATTGACTTTCAACTGTGTCAAAAATATACCACTTAATTACATTTGGCAAACAGTATCCATCACACAGTCTCCAATCTGGCTATTCATGCAGTGATTCCCCTCCTATCTACATTTTCTGTATGCCACTTAGAGGACTGAGGGGGAGGGTTCATTGCCATAGTGATAATTGATGCCAGCATTTGTTTACTTCAGGTTTGTTAGCAGTAGTCTGGAAATTTTGACTACAGAAAATTATTGTACAAGTAAGCTGTCAATCAGAAGGCAAATAAAGGAAACCTGTTTTTTTTTTTTTCTTTGAACTCTGAATTTGTTAGATTCAAGCTTTTCTCTGTCATGAGACGGCTTTCTGCGAGACAGGTTTGTTCAGATGCTTTGGGTGACCAGTGAATCTTACAAAGTACAGACACTCTGTGGGTAGAGAGGGAGGCAGCTATTGAGTGAGCACCTAGAAACCTAGAGAAGGCTTTCAAGATTGTTGCCAGGATTTTACGATGACATGTGGATATAAACAGCAGAGACTAGGCAGCAAAGATGTTATGTTCATGTTGGATGTTCTGTCTCTGATGTGTGAACTGCAGTGACTGAGGGACCTTAGGAGTAGAGAGTGTGTTTATTTGAGCTCATGGTAGCATGGACCTTTACTTCAAGGTTTATGCTGCTGGATTATGCTAGTGCTGACCTAACCTGTGTCAGAGGGTTTTATTCACCAGCATCTTGCAAAACCAGACGTAATGAATAAGCTAGAATCTTTCTGAACTTTTCAGTCATTTTGGTGGAAGTGCATTATCTGCCTCTAAAGGACAGCATGCAAAGAGTATATTGAATTTGACTACTTGCTCCTAGGGCTAGGAGAGTACTGTAGAAATAATCTGCTCAGGGGAGGCTTAAGTGTCTTGCGTCATTTTGATGCAACTCTGTTTGCTGACCCAGCAGTAGCACTGATGGACTCTGGAAGGTGTCCTGCAAGACCTTCGTTGCTGAAGCAAGCTTTTAGTGGAGCTTTCCGTGGGTGAGGGGGAAGACGAGTTTTTATTAGTCTAAGAGGACTCTGGAGACAACAGGCAGAGTTTAGACTCCTACCTCTAATCCTGATTTGCATAATTTGACTAAATCGGATGGGTCTCATTTTGGGGCTTTCAGCTATTGAATAAATCTTGGATCTCTTTAAGCTCAGGTTTTAGAGAACCATAGGAGTATATGGAAAGCAATTTATAAACTCGAATTTGGATTCCTTTCTTTCTACTTGAATTATTTTTGATTATTCAGAAAAAGCGTATGTTACAAAGGGGAAGGGAAGTTAGCCTCTTTTAGCTCCAGATGTTCTTGCCAATGATAGATATGAAAAATAACTTTTCTGCTAATGCAGTGCATTGATATTTGGGGTCAAATGAGTCAGCTGCACAACCATTCACCGTGTACTACCTTCTTGGGAGAGTAATGGGACTTCAACATTTGCATTCCATGAGAGACATTTCCATGTGTATTGAGTGACTATGGGAATTGGGGAAGGCTGCCCCACTTGCCATCTAAAATTGTATATTGGTACTCCTCACAGCAATCTCAGTGCTATGTTGAGGAACACATTTAGTGCCAATTGAGAGAGAAACTAAATTGCCAGCAACAGCTTCTGCAGCAATGAGTCATCCATGTTTCAGTCCATTTTTTTCAATGGACTTTGATCCCCATTAGCTTGCGTAGTTTGAAGAAAGCTCCCCTCTATGATGCATGGCTTCCAGTGCTTAAGTCTACGCGGGAGTGTTTTGGAGCCTGCTTGAAGCTGTGATGTTGCAATATTTAATCGTTCTTTAATGCTTTTTTTGGTATCGAATCTTCAGGAAAGCATTAAAGACTTTCTTGTAGCCCGGCAATTTTTTTCATATTAAGTTATTTTCTTTTTTCCATAGCGAGCTTGAAGTAACTGGAGAAGCATATCAATGTTCTTTGCTTGTGGCAAAAGAGAAGATGCCATCTGGAAGGCTACTTAGTCACTGCTGAATTTGTCTAGTTATTTACATGCTTACCTTCAGATGCTCAGACAGAAATGTGGAAAGAGGCTCTTTTTGAATAGCTACGTTAAAGCCCTGCTGACTCCTCATGGGAAACATAGACAGATAGTCGATTTAGGGATGATTCTGTTAATATGTCAGATAACTTCATTTTTCTTCTTTGTGTGTTTTTATTATTGGAGACACTTGCGTGAAAAAGGATCTTCCTGTTCCTCAGCTCTGTTTGGCAATCGTCCCACAGTGGGAAAGGTTTTAAGGCTAAACCCATGAATGGGGGAATAAGGAGCTAGAAACAGTTCTTTTTAACATCTTTTATCTCAAAGGGCTTTGCAACTGAAAGTGTGTTGTGTAACTGAATTTCATAGAGATCATGGTGGAAGATGGCCGCAGATTGGAACATGAACTCCTGTGAGGCACTGTGGGAAGGGTCAAAGAGGATATTTTACCAAGAGAAAAAGGCCAGCTATTCCATTTTCAGTGTCGCGGATGCCCGGTTTTACTGTACTGTTATTCTGCAAAGCAACCAAAAACTAGGTTGCATGTAGATTCTCTTAATGATAATAATGATAAAAAAATTTATGCAGAGTATATTTTTTCCTAGAAATCTGTGCTTTGAAAGTTTCCAGATGTGTCAACAGGTGTCTATTTTTGTGGCATTTTTCCTTTGAAGATAATTACTTTCCCTTTTAAAATATTTTCCGTGCATGCTCACAAGGCTCTGTTTATGTTCCTTTTAATAGTCACAGGTCTTTGAAAAGTCTAATTTATAATTACACCCATCAAGTATGCCAAGGAAATGATTGTATTAATCCTTCCAGGTTTGCAGAAGACCATAGTATTTCCTTGGAATTTATTTCTGTAAGCTATTGTATAAATGAGGAGACTTAAGGAGCAAGTCTTGACAATGGTTACGTGTCAAGGTAATCATAGAGGACAGTCCAACTCTTCCCTTTTACCTAATTGACACCTATCACAAATGTCAGCTCCAGTTTAGATTGTAAACTTTTTGGGACAAGAGTCATGCTTTTACTTCTTTGTCTGGAGCCTAGGCACCAGTGAAAAAGCAAAGAGTTGTCATGTCAGCTTTATTTTGCCAGATCTGAAACTGTATTTGTGTAACAGGCTGTAGTCATCAAAGAGGAGGATTAACTTGTATGGCAGAGGTGGCAGCATCTTGTTGAATACAGAAGTGTCTCACTGGAATGCCAGAAATTCACATTTTGCTTTACCTGAAGTGAAGATCTTGATCGTAAAGAACTGCACATTGGGGTTTGTCAGATGAAGGGGACTACCCTCTGCTTGGTTTTGCCGAAGAGAGGCGTCTCTGTCTTCGTCTGGGCAGAAAGCTCTGTCCTGGTTGAGGAAAGCATGGCTATACTGTGCTAGGGAAATTGATGTAAACAGCAGCGCACTTGAGGTTGTGTGGCATGGGTGTGATGTACACCGCTCCTTTCTTTGGACTGAGATCACCTTTGGAGAAAGGTGAGAGTATGAAAGATGTGAATGGTCTGTAGTGATGGAAGCCTGTTGCACCTATGAGGAAGAGATGAACTCATTTCTCAAACGACTTTTACATCTGTGTTTTTCTAATGCTTGTATTTTTTGTGTTAGGAAGTGGAATATTTGTTAAAGAAGCATTGTCAGTAAATTGTTAGAAACAGTTGTCTCTGTAAATTTCCTTCAGCCTGTTCATGCATTTTTGCCTTAGAAGTTGATGTTTTATTGCTGGGAAATAGTGTAAATGTGAGTAGTAGTACATTATTCATGGTTATACAGGAGGTTAAAGCTAAAGTCTCGGGGTGGGCAAACTGTGCATGCTCAGAAATGCCTTTGTGAGAAGTGCGTTTGAAGGAAATTGTTTGGCTTTGGAGCCAATGTTTGCTGGTGGGCGTAGTTCTGTCTCTAATGGGGAGAGAGATGGGATGTCCGGTCAATGGACTCCATCGGTGCGGAGACGTGGCCGCCCTGGACCAAGCCTGCTTTGTATTCCCCTCTCGTGCTCTCCCAGCGGCCGTGTGAAATCTGCCCATGGGCTGTTTACGGTGCGCCTCTAAAGCGGAATCATAATTTTGGTGACTAATAGCCAGAGCATGTGGCTCCAGCACCCCCCGGCTGGCGGCAGGCTCTCCCCTGCTTATGAATGTAGTTAGGTGGCCCCCAACTGTTTACAAGACAGCAGAGGTGAGATCTTTGATTGACAAGTCAGAAATGCATTAGATCATTCCCTCTGCCAGTCTCTGGTTCATGCTGTTAAAAATGTCAGCCTCTCCAAGTTTGAATGGCAGCCCGAGGGCCTCAGAAGCTTTTTGTTTTCTGAGATGGAAACACAAATTGGATGTGTGCCTGAGCGCTTCATCCTGGGCTGTAATTTCATCTTTTAGCTAAGAACCACAAGGTACATGAGCAAAGCACCCTGTAAACAATAATACTGGGGAAAAAAATAAACAAGGTCGTGTTTCTGGTACGTTGATCCACTGGTGTCCTGACCTCTATCACGTTGAACATCTCCACTCTGATTGCTGTTCCCTTTGGCATTACAATGAGAGGAGAGAGACTGACACGGGAGGCAAAGATTTAAAGTTGCAGTGTTGTTGCACGTTCCTTGTATTGGCTATGAAATATTGAACTGCCACAATGTGACACCTGTTTTTTTAAGCAAAGTTTCTTGTTGGAGGTGTTTGGCAGCACTTTCTCCTGTTTCTCCTCATTTTACCACCTGGCAGGAGCAATTACAAAGGCCTGAGAGGGGATACGAGAAGGAGCAGAAATGAAGCCAAATTAATTGTGTAATTTTTGCACTTGACTCCAGCCCCCATCTGTGGTTCAGACTTTTGGGAGCTTCACTGTAGGAGGACCAAGAGGGTTATCCTAGCTGGGGACTTTTTTTTTTTTTTTTTTTTTGGTAAAATAAAGTAAATGCTCAGTGACTACAGAACAGCTTTGTTAAATGTGTTTGGGATTTATCCCCGTTTAAATCTAATGGCCTTGTCTGGCTGGTGGCATAACCTGTGCTGTTACTCCGTGGTGCTGGGAAACCCACCAAACTCTGAGAGCCCCCAGGGTTGTGCTGCAAGGTCTCAGCTCTGGGGTAGTAGCAATGACACGAGAGGCTTCCCTCCTTTCAGGTGGCATTTCTCCGTGGATCAGTGGAAAAGGTTTTGGGTTTTTTTGGTTAGTACATTACAATTTAGTGATTAGAAATCAGCATTTATTCTGCACCTGCACTGATGGTCAAAAGTTGCATGTGCTTTTATTAGTTCTTCAGCCTGTGTATCAAGAAGTGTGACAGTGTCACTGAGAAATACCACCCCAGTAAGCCCAGCGTGATGATTAAACTAAACTGCCTTGTAGCTAAAAGGCCTCTCCTTCAGCCTCTGTATTAATAATCTTGTTACTATGGAATACACCCTTCCTGATAAGGAGAGGGCAAGGTCTTTAGCACACCAGTGTTAGTTTGGCTGATCAGTTTAAAAAAAAAAAAAAAAAAAAAGAAACAAAACTCATCTGAGTTTTGTTTCCTCCCTCGTTAGAAGTCAGAAAGGTGTATAAAGCTGTAGTGACAAATGGCATATGCAGCGCCACATTGAAGGCATACAGGTATTTTTAAAGCTAGCTCCAGTTCCTCAGGATTGTGAACATCTGCTTGGAGGTATTGTAGAGCTCCACAATGCACTAATTGAATTACTCTTTTCTGGAGTTGCAGACTGCACTAATTGAATTAGAATCAGGCTGTGCGTGTGCGCGCACACCCCACCGCGCATGCGTGCGGGAGCC
>NW_009632367.1:0-491 GCF_000690535.1 Cariama cristata
CCTGCTGGATCTTGGACCAGTTCTCCTCCGCCGACAGACCATTCATTGCCCCCGTAATGGCGAGGAAGCAGCCGAGGAAACATGGCGCAAAGCATCCCTGCAACAGAGGAGTTGGGGATCGATGCCAAGGAGCCTACGGTGCTCGGAGCTGGGCCTGCAGCACAGGGCGAGGGGAGTGCATGGAGGGCACAGGCCCAGCTTGCCCAATGCCCTGGGGCTACTTCCCTCGTGCTCCCCAGCGCAGAGCCATACAGAGGGTCCCAGACCAGGCCAAGGATGGTCCCTCTGCAACTCGGCCCCCCCCTTGCCCTCCACTGCATCGAGGTTGGCCCTGGTCTCAGGAGCTGGGGTTCTCAGAGGAGGATGGAAACCTCCCTGCGTACACATGGCTGCACCTACTGCCCCGTCCTGCTGCACCAGCCGCACATGGACACCCTCACCCACGTGGCACCGACCTGGTCCAGGACCATCTTCTTCACCGCCACAACTTT
>NW_009632368.1:0-11625 GCF_000690535.1 Cariama cristata
CCCCGACCAGCCCTCGGGCCGCCCGTTGAGGGGCGCTGACCCAGTCCCCCTGCTCTTCCACGTGGAAGGACTGGCTTTTCTCGTCACTTACGCGCTCTCTTCCCCTGACCCTGGCCGCCGGTCTGGGGCAGGGTATGGCCCCTACGTTGTGTGCATCTGCTTTATCGGACTTTTGCACCCTCTATGTCTGCTTTCTGTGTGTCCGTCCCGTGTCCCCCCCCCATCTCCCCCTGTTTCACACAGTAGCGAGGAGCCTCAGACCAAAGCTGACCTGGGCAGCTGCGGCACGCCCTGCTGAGGAGTTCCATTTCTTGCCGTTGAGGTATGAGCAATGGGCCTGCGTTTCTGTGCGAGTTCTGAAACCTCGTGAAATTAGGCCTCGGGCCCGTCGTTAGCGCTGCGCTGCTGCCGTGGTCCATTACTTCAGAGTTCAGTTTGGGTGTCCGTACTTTTCCAAATTGGTGGCCTAGTTAGTGGAAGCTTTGTGGAGTGGGGACAGCGGGAGTGTTACTGCAGTGCACAGGTTCTCTCTTTTGACTAAGCTTTTTCTAGTCAGATACAGTTTTGTTGAATAAACTCCAGAAATTAACATAGTGATGTGTTCATTGTTGTGTTTGTAATGCCTCTTCTGTTTATTTCCGTAGGAAAAAACATGTCTTTCTGTATGAAACTTCTTCAGGACTTTCACCTGATCTTAGCTTTTGATGATGCCTATGTTTTTCATTTTCTGATCTCCTAAAATGTTGCTGTCTGCCCGCTTGCTCAGTTAGAGCGACTTATGAATTAGCGCTCTGTTTAATAATACTGTTGAGACCCTAAGACTGAATTATATTTTCTTTCCTGTAGCTAAAACTGCTTCCTTTTCTCTTAAGTGAATGAGAGGCAAACAAGCAAAGAGGTGGATTAATTGCAAACTCCACCTAGTTCTCTATAACCCCAACAGTGAGATGTTTAAACATGAGATCCAAGTCATGGAAAGAGAACTTTCTGAAGCTTTGCATTGCACAAGAAAATGTCTCAGTGCAAATATTTTCAAATTAATTTTATCCTCTTTAATCCCGGGAGTAGTGTATGTGATGTCTAATTGAGGTTGACTTTTATTACCCATCTTGCTCTTAGGTATCCATGGTAAATCCTTTCACTGAGAAAGTTACATGGTTTTGCTCTCATTTTCCGCATACGTTGGAGATCATCTGTTCTTTCAGTGATTTGGAAGAGTCGCAATGCTTTATATTTCTTTGCAACATGGCTCTGATAAAATTTTCAGAGACAGCATCTAACAGAATACATTTCTGTGTCTCAGGGAATAGTAGCTGCTGGGCAACCTGTTTGCTATTCTTTTGTCCAACTTTGATCACAAACAAGGTATGTAGTGCATGCATTATGTAACGCCTATAGGAAATCTCCTTTGGTCGTCTTACTGGTAACTTGTTATGTGGCCAGTATTTGAAGTTATTTTATCAAAATTTATAGTTCGCTCTACTTTCTTACAGATAGGATGAGTCAGAGTAGCAAAAGTCAGGGCAAGGATTGCTTTTACTTTGGTGGTATTGTACCTCGGCAGGAAGCTTGCTATGTTAGAGCCAGGGAGATTTGAGAGGTGGAGACAAACTAGGAAATGTGTAGGAGCAGGTAAACTTCTGTGCTTTGAGACTGAAGAACATCAGGAAAGGTCTTGTTAGCAAACCTATGAAATCTGACCCTTGGAGAATGAAACAATCGTTTCAATCTAGTTGGGCATTTCCCTGCTTTGGTGTTGGCATGGTGAGGGTTTGCAGCAGTGTGTTTGCTGCTTCTCCTTTTCTCGTTTGAGATCAAGCTGGTCAGCCTGGTTTGTGATGACTCAGCCAGTCGCTACTGCTTCAGGACTGGGAAGGAGAGTTCACCCCTGCTGCCTGGGAAGTCTCTCCTAACAGGGCTTTGTGCTGGCTGGAGCCTAGGTTGAAGAAACATTTCCAACTTCTTCACACACCTCATCTTTCTTCATCGTGTGCCTGCAAGTATCCCCATCCCCGTGCAGAGGCAGTTTCGCTCCTGGTGTGTAGGGCCTCTAATCTCGGTATTTCTCAAAGGTGAGAAGTCTGTATTGCTGGATGGGTGACTTTTCTTACTGTATCAGCAATAGTGTTGGTGGAAGAGGGAGGAGAAGTTTAACTTTACAGTTTGCTAAATGTTGGAAAAGTAGTGATAGTTCCTTCCTCTCATCCCTTTTAATTTTGGTGGTACTGTTTTCCCTCACAGTTGGTTTAGTTCTTGTATGCACGCCATTCAAAACACTTCATGTGTAAACTGTTACAGTAGGAGCTGCTGAGGGTCAACTATTTCTCTGATGTCACAAAATCCTTTGGTGTTTTGGTTTGGTTTTTTTTAGTATTTGATTATAACCTCTTTCCCATTAAAAATCTTTTAACCATGGTACTGTATATAAATACATTTTTGATGTTTACTACTGAAATAATGTTCTTGTAGGTACAAGAAATTTACTAATTTAATTTCATTCTGTTTTCCTTCGTTTTTTGAATATTCCTAACAAATTATCATGGACTTTTTAACAAGGCTTAAAGCAACTAGTTCTTGATCATGACTTCAGACTAGGCAGTACTGTACCATTTTTCAATTTCCTTGGTTTTCTAACATAAAGGCTGCACTAAACTTCAGACCCTGCAAAAGGTGATGTTATATGCTTTACTTTAATATTCTGAATAAATGTATCAAATATTAATTATAATACACTTTAGATTTTATATGTAGTGGCGTATTTAGGGAACTAACATTTCCTAGAATTTTCTCAAAAATGAATGAAACAAGGCTGGCAGTTAAAGTTAAAAGAAATCTGGTTAGTGAAAAAGCATTTGTCGCTTATCACTTCCATTGTTTATTCACCATGAACAGCTTTAAGCCCTCTGCCCCAAATGACCCCAATTGAAAATATTTAAAATGAACAAGAGTTAAATATATATTATTTAGCACCTAATCATCTGAAATGTGATATGGATTCTACTTTTCTGCTGTAGATAGTTTACAAACTGAAGTCAAAATACCACATGAGGAAAATAAGATTATTTTTTTTTTCCTATTTTACACACATGGTACTGAAAAAGTGAGTGATTTGCCCAAGAGCAGAGAAACTCTGTGCTGGTGCCAGAAGGTTAGTCCAGGTATTCTAAGTGTTAGGCTGCTGACTGATAACTTGCAGTCTTGGGTTTAATCTTAGACAAATATTAACAGTCCTAGATTTTAAGCTAGTATTCTAGCCTAATTATTACTTTGTGTGTGTGTGTATAGGGTAGAGGGGATAGTAGCAGTCTTTCATTTTTGTTCTCCCAATCTGTCATCTTAAATATTTCTATGAGGTCAGGGGGACAAGTTTATTTTTAGTAATTCTGTGCTGTTATAATACGTCTTTTGTAGTTTGCAGATATTTGTTTCAAATATATGTTTCAAACATAATGCATTAATATCTGCAAGGTCATCCTTAGATGCACCAGTTGCATCTATTCACCAATTGCCCAAATGATTGATTTCCATAGGGTTTCTTGGGAAGAGAGGCAGTAGAAAGACAGACTAAGATGTAATAGATCTTTCGTCTGTTTCTGTCTCCTTGTGGAACAACTTTATTGCATTACCCTGTTTGCTGTTCTCATTGCTAGCTCAAATCCAAATTTTTCTTTGAAGATTTTTATATGCTTTCTGATATACAAATTTGTATGTTGCTGCAGGTCTGGTATTAACAACATTGTATGATGTTATTGTACTGGGTGAACAAATTAACTGACCAACTGTGTAAAACACAAGCATCATTCCTTGATTTAGACAGGTATGCTGGCCAAATCTACCATTAAAAATAGTGTCTTTTGTCACCATCCATGCTCAGATTTTTTGTTTGTTTGTTTGTTCTCAGACTTAATGAATATTTTCATTGTATGAGAGAATTAATCAAGAGAGGAAACAATATTTCTTATATCTGAACTGGCCGTGTGCATTGCATCAGGTAAAGACTGTGGTAGGAAGGCTATTCCAGATATAGAATCTAATTGCTATTTAAATGTTAGTAACAAAAACACATTCAGAGTATAGTGTTTTGTTTTAAGTATCCAGTTTGCTTTAAGATTTGTTATTTAAGTGTTTCTTACTTGAAATCTCTGCTTGGCAATGGTAATGCTTACCATGGAGAGATCTCAAAGTACTTGTCGTTCATTAATTTATTCTTTCCATGTAAGAAAATAGTACTGGGCTAAACATTTCTTTCAGGTATTTGCACACAAACTGTAAATGCTGCCACTACTACGTCTTGATGGATAGCTTGCCTGTAAAGCAAGGTTTCTGCACATTTAGAGAGCAGTGTGCTTACGCCAGTGTATGCTTGCATCTGGATTTTTATTCTTTGTTACAAAAAAGAAACTGACCTGTTAGACATGCAGCAGCCCCATTTGCATAGCTGTTCATAACTCTATATGTGCATTGGTAGAGCTACGTCATTACGTTCCGAGTGTTTGAGAAAGGGGACCGTAAACTTCTGCCTGCTATGAACATTGACCGTGGGTACCACTGGAAACGTAGTCCTCGGGGAACTGCTGAGTCAAACAGGACATCTTGGTGAACTTCGCATACTGAACCTTAGGAAGACCACTGCTTACAAAATGTTACTTTCTTCTTGATCTTTTCTGTACTAGATGGTGGTCTTATGCCAGTGATGTTATTCCTAGAAGGCTGGTGTGGTGATTAGTGTTTTTCAGTACTGCCTGAGGGTTGTGAGTTTGGTGGTTGTTTACCCCCAGCAGTGTGTGTGGTCCCTCCTTTAAGGATGACTCACTTAGTCCTTGTACAAGGATCGCGTGGCTTTTATCCATCCAAACCACTCCTCATTACCAGCATGCCACCAGATGTCATTAGCAAGAAATTCAGAGACTCTCTATAGATTATGTTGGCTATCTAAATTCAGTTTTTAATTTCACTTAAACAACTCTTGATTTTTGCAGAGTCCGGTTATTGAAATTGTAAGTTGCAATATATAAATGGTTTATTCCCTGTTGCTTTAATTCAGGTACACAGTAATTGAGCTGTTTCAGAATGCTTCTTTTTTTTCCCTCTCAGATGTATGCTTTCCCAAAACCACACTCAAATCTGAGAGCACACTGAGCAAAATTAATACAGAAAGACTGAATTCTGCCCAAATTTAAATCCTTAGGAAGAAAATATTTGGTTCAAAATACTTACTTTCATTTATAATATATGTGGGAAATTCATCAGTGGTAGCGGACATGAGGGAGATTACCAAAATCAATTAAGTGAGAATTGGAATGAGAGAAATCTGTGAAACCAAAACAAAGAAAAACGCATGAAAAATAAGTGAGTTGAAGTAAGAAGGGGTATTGACATTTTGAGGCCAGTTTGTAGTATGTTGGCCTTCAGATCACTATCTTAAATTTGTAACATCTCCCAGTCAGGAGAACACATCTGTATGTTTCTGTGACAAGATGTTTTTCTTCTTACAGCAACCAGATGCTAAATGTGGTTTTGAATTTGGGAAATTTCAGTCTTCAGCTGTCTTTATTATAGGAAATCTTAAAGCTCCCTTTTTAGTTGTTTTGAGATTACTTTCGCAAAATCCCAAATCAGGATAACACACAAGTGAATAGTTTAGTACAGATTGTACTCCTGCTTCAAACTCTAATAAGAGTTTCTATCTCTTATCCCTTAAGTAAGGGTAGTAGAATAGGTTATGTATTGACATATTTCTTTTATAATTATAATTCATTATCAGAAAAGAGAAGAAAAAAATTCTGGCATAGGCAGTTTTGACATTCAGTATGCATCCACATGAATGGGTTTCTTACATGGTTGCTAATTTATGTTTCTTCTAGTCTGATAGTCTTAATTTACTTAATTTGCTGCCTTTTACCAAAGTTTTGTAACTTATTGGTATTGTGATTATTTTATTATACCTGGTTACAGTACAGTAAATTGCTCTTTGTTCTGCAAGCTTAAAAAAATGTTTGTGGTTGGTTTGTTTGTTTTTTTCCCTAGAAGGTGATAGTCCAAAATAAACTTCCTCAGGTAAAGCTAAAAGTCCAATGGCAACACAAGTTGTGATACAATTTTAGGGTCTACTTGTTTTCACTTAGGCAGTTTTAAGCTTATGTTCACTTTTCCAATACAAATTATTAAAACTTTTGAAGGCTTTGGAGTTAGAAAAAGGCAAACAGAAAGTTAAATTAATTAAATTTTGTTAGGAAAAAAATTTAAAGCTATTATCTCAACAGCTTTTTTGTGACAGTTTTCATAGTTTTGGCTGAGAGATTGGTTTACAGGAATGAAAATTGACATTGTTTAAGAGCCAGACAGTGTTACATAAAAACCTGGACAGTTTACAGCATTTTTCAACCAGTAAGATGAAAACAGGATCAATCAGAAAAGAAATAAAATGGGATAATTGAGGAACTGAGGGAAAGCAAGCATTACTGAACAATTAAGGACTAAATCCAGGATGAGGACTTTGTGGAAGATGGAAATCCTGAACAAAGGAGAACAGACGAATTGCAGCATGGCTTGGGTTTATTCTGTCTTGCTAAAACTTACAAATTCTGTGTCTAAAGCAGTTGTCTTAAGAGACAAATGATAATTTCTTCATGTATTAACTCAAAATAATGAGATCTTTCGAATAGTAAGTAGAATTTTGAGAACAATGGAAGTTTTAGGGGGATATGCTATGCTCCATGGTAGATGTTACAGGACTAATGAGAGCATTAAAAGGAGATTTAGGGCAGCGTGGTAGAGGTGGATTGTTTAACATCAAACTGCTGCTACTGTATGAGAAAAGGGGATTAAGATTTCTTCTGTACTTTGCCAGAATACAGGTTAATTAAGGTCATCTGGGCATGTTTCTGCAAAAAAAGAGGGAGCTAGGTTATTTGATGTTATGTGTTTAATTCAGAATAATTCTAACTTCCATGGAAGTATCATCCCCTGTTTTCACTGATGTAACAGTAGCATTTGATGTCATGGTAGACTCAGAAGGTATGCGGTTTGGGTCATTTAAATTTCCTCTTTCTCAATTTTTTGTTTTATATGCCTATCTGAATGCAATAAGTTGCCGTAAATCTGATCCACAAGCCACAAATGTGGAAACATGATTCTAACTGCTGCATTCCCCAAGAGATTTCCTTGCAAACAGTATGAGATAATTTTGCAATACGACATTTTATTATTGACTAGATCTTGTTTCCCAGACCACCAATATACTTCCAAATTTATCAGCTGATAAGCAAATTTCTCTTTGGTGTGATTAAATGCAAAGCATTTTAAAGACTTTTCTAATATTTGTGCTTAGGGAATTGTACTCTTTTCATTTAGACTTGTTTATAAGTTTAAAATGTTGTTTCTTGTAGTTGGGGTAGAGAGAATATGCAATTTTAATTCCTATCCTATGTGTTGCTAACTGTAGTTAGAATTATCCAGCAGTCCTTGCCTTTTGCCCTGCAACCTGTGCACAGACCTCCGAGAGAGCTACCACTTCTACAAGTGGCTGTCGAAGTAATAGTAGTTTAGGTTGTGGGAGTCTGTTTCTTATGACAAGAGATTTATTTACTGTTCCAAAATCTGTATTCCCAGTAAGTTCTAGGTTTTCTAAATAACAGCTGTTCGAGTTTGATGTGATCTGTGCTTTCTGGCTGAACAGATACAATCCTAATCTTTTGAACAAAACCTGACAAATAAGATTCTTGAATAAGAAGTTAATGACTGAATTGTCTTTGTCTTAACAAAGAAATAATTAAAGAAAATGCTGCAAGTTTTAGAATACTAATAATACCTCTTCTAGTTTTTTATTTTTATGTACTTAATGATTGAGTTTTTAGTCTCATCGGCACTATGCAATGGAAAACTCATTGCTATTTGGCACATAAGTCATGAAGTTCTTGGATGGCATTCTTACTTAGAAGAAACTTTAAGTGAAAAAAGTGTTTCTTCCTAATTTATGTCTGTATGGAGGCTTGCACTTTTCTCCAATAAATTAAAAGTGAATTTGAACATTTTTAAAATATGCCTATTTTAAGAAGCATTCTATTACAGTATTTCACATGTTTTCAGCTAAACAGATGTACAGCTATTTGACTTCAAGCTGCCAGGCACCCGAAGTGGTGGTGTGCATATTTTAAATCTGGATTAACATAAAATGTAGAGTAAATGTTTTTTTAAATTATTTTATTCAACAAATTATGCTTTTTGTAGGGATGAGGGTATTTTTTAGACAAAATTTATAAAATCCTTGTTCATTGTAAAATTTTTCACAGCACATATGCAAGTGTATTTTGTTACACGTAATACGTTTCCTTCTCTGGAACAGGGAATCTGCTGTACCACGGTTTTTTGTGTATCTTTCAGACATGGGGATTGACAGTTAAATACCGTATAAATATAGTAAGATTCTACCAAATTCTATTCTATAAATAGATTCTACCAAAAAAGCGAGTGTAACTTGTTCTGCCTTAAGTGAGTATCTACACTTTTTGTGCAGGGATGAGGAAAGGATTTTTGCACTGTAGTTCTTAAGCAAGTATCTAAATACTTCGGCTCAGACCAGGATGTACTAAAGGAACAACAGGAAAAATACTGGATTATTGAGTTCTGGATTTCAAATGTGTTGGATACTTGAGCATTTGGATTTTAATATTTATAGATACTGCATTTTGATATTTACAGAAGCTTAATATGAAAATTATTTAAATCTAAGAGCGATTCACATAGAAGTTGTAAATTCACATGTTTAATAGATGTTAAATGCAGGTTTTGCAAACCTGTTTTGGGATATTTCTTTCAATTGGGAGACTCAAACTGTTAAATTACCTTTAAAAAAATATAGTTGAATTTAATATATATATTATTGCTTCTTGATTCACAAGAGAGCAAATTAAATGATTGAGCCAGTGATCAGTAGAAGCACAAGCTTTCTGATACTGCCTTTGCAGTGTATTTCAGCAATGTTCTTCAGGATGTGCGTTCCATGCTGTATTTAGAAGAAAATGAACCCCCTGCTGTTCCCCAAACCTCTCGGTTGCAATAGGCATCAGAATTTGTTGCAACCAGGCTGGTGCTGATCATTCCAGCAGTAAGCGTCCAAGAATGGTCTACCTTCAACTCCAAGCAGGAAACAGTTACCACCAGGAAGCAGTTACTGAAGAGGTTACATTTGAATTTAGCAGCTTCTGAATAGGCAGTAGAGATTAATGGCAATGTGTATTTATTTCTGTGACACTAAAAATAAAGAAACATGACTTGCTAAGAAAAGTTGCATTAGGGGATTTAAGAAAACGATTTTGTACTCTGTCTGTAGGTATGAAGAAATGAAGGTGGCTGAAATGCTGAAGAGCAGGTAGGGTAGCTCTCAGTGGAGTTTCAGAATTGTGTATTCTTTTTTTTCAGTACATCTCACATTTGTATGTAGTATTGTATATATGTATTGTTTTAAAATGGCAATAGAAAGAATTTACCATTATACAGTTGAAGAATTTTGACTTTTAATTGTGGAAGTTGTCAATATTTGACTCTCAGTTTAGTCCAGCTGCAGTACAATCAGGCCAAGAAATAGAAACTGTTACGCCTTCAAGTTCTAAGTTCAGCATCTTACAGAAAAGGATTTACCAGCCACTTTTAATACACTAAAATAGTCATAAGACTAAAGTATCGTTCAGGTTGGTAGGGATGTCAGGGGGTTTCTAGTCCAACCTCCAGCTCAAAAAAGATCAGTACTTAATTCAGAACAGATTGCTCAGGGTTTTGTCTTGAGAGCCTTCAAGGATGGAAATTCCACAACCTCTGTAGGCAACCACCACTTAATTATCTTAACAGTCAATAGTTTATATCTCTCCTATTTCATTTTATAGTCACGGTTTCTCAGTCTCCCACAGTGGAGTTCAGTAGCAGGCATGGTTCCATCAAGCTTACATTCTTCATACATAGAAGAATGTAGGTTGGAAGGAGAACAGGAGGTCAGCTAGTTTGACCTGCTCAAATTAGGTCCCATTAGACCAAGTTGCTCAGGTTCTTACACAATCAAGTTTTTGGAGGTCATGCTCTGCAGTGATCTGCCATATGCTTACTGCCTCCAGTAGCTCTTTCACTTGACTTCTCTATACGTTAACCAGAGGGCATCTTTCATAGGCAAGGCCATGGTTGCCGTCGGCCCAGGGGAGAGGCATTTCTTGCAGCCCCAAAACCAGACGGCTGTATCCTACCTCTGGAGCTGTGTATGAGTGAAGGCCTCTCGTGTGCTGGGGGTACCTATTTCAGCCAGTGCTGGGGACTGAGTCCTCTGGCACCTCATGACCATTTGTGTGCAGTCCCACACTGTCTACAGCAGAGTTTCTTGCAAGCTGCCCTGTTAACTGCTGAAGTCATTCTGTAAAATGCATAATTCTGTACACTGTTTTAACCTTTGCTTTCTGAAAAAAAGGCAACATGTGTCTCTCAAAGTACTGCAGAATTTCTTGGGGGAAAAAATCTTGTTTATGTCTCTAGTAATGGTTTTTACTTCCACACCACTTTTAGAAGAAATTAAACAATTTGAACTTCAGTCTCTCTTGTTTATTGCTTAAAGAGAGCATAGAAGTTTGTTGAGTAAGTATAGCTATTGATTCTTCTACTAACAGAAGTATTTTTGTGCAGTATATGATCATGTCACTCTGGAGTATTTCAGTTTTGTCAGATATGCGTGTGTGTTAGAAATACTTAAGTAAACTCTGTTGTTCTTCTTAAAAAAAGAAGGGGGGGGCAAAGCCCTAATTCCTAATAATAAGCAAAAGTATCACTGAAACTTTTTGTTACTCTGGTTGCTATGAATCATGTTGATAACTCCTATAAGAATTTTGAATCCTGACACTTAGCATAATAAGTAGTTTTCAGATCCCGCATGTTGGACCAACCTTTTGATAAGCTTATGATAGACATACACCAAAAAAACTACAAGAGGACCTTATCAGCTTTTGACCAATAAGGGCTTCAGGGACATAGATCTCTCTGACATACGGCTCGCAAACAGTTTTTCTAATCCGTATTGCTGGAGCACCTGAGGGCTGACACACACTGGCTGTGAATGAATTCATAAGCGATGACCTTTCTTCCAAACAGCGCAGTCTCAATAAACAGTACTGAAGCAGGGGAGGAAGGGGCATGAGAGCTAATAATGTTAAGGCACGGGAAGGCCGGTCAGAACAATTCAAAGCTCTCCAAGTAAGTGAAGAGCTCTTGTTTGGCAACTACGTTAGCTGCTCCAACGAGATTACAGTTTTTTTCTCTACAAGCTGTGGAGCAGAAAGACTGCAGTTATTGAGAAGGTAGAATGACATGACTTAGAAGAATCTTTCAGAGAGGATGCTACCTTGTTAATCCTTGTTTGCTAATCCTCGTCCGCATTAGTGCAATTGTTTTTAACAGCAGGTGACAGCTGTGATTGCAGTGAAACTAGGAGTATGGTTTAGTTGTGAGCATAAACTAGGTCAAATGTGTTCTGTTCATTCTTTGAAAGACAGACTAAACCTTTTTAGTAAACATATGGTGTTACCTTTAAGAACTAGTAAAATGTGTATGTATGTATGCACACATGCCAGCAAGGATGAGGAAAAGGCAGAG
>NW_009632369.1:0-13058 GCF_000690535.1 Cariama cristata
GCCCTCAGCGCGACGTGCAGCGCCGTGCACCTTGCAGGGGTGTGCAGCGTGGGCTTCGGGGCTTGCGGCCCCCCACCCTGCTGCAAGTCCCCGCTACTTCAGGGGCGACTGCAAGCTCCCTCCCGAGATGACTCTCTCCTTCCCTCGGAGCAAAGTCGCCTCAGACAGAGGCGTCGGCCCTCTCGCAGGGAGCTGCGGAGCCCCTGGTGCACCCCAGGGGTACGTCCCGGCTCTGAGCCAGAGCTGCCGTGGGCAGCGGCAGAGGGGTGACGGAAGCTTTTCCCACCGAGTCATTGTGTTCGCAGAGCCGTGCGCTGCCAGGCACCGAGCCCCTGCGTACCCACAGGTTATTCTCTGCTCTTCCTCTGTTGATAAAAGTGAGATCGTGTTTCTGAATTAAATCAATTTGGCATCGGTTATTGGCTTATTACAGCTAGTAATTCATCATGTAGGATTTAAGTGACATTTATCCAATTCACACCTGAAGTCTTCTGTCAGCCAGAGGGTTTAATGGAAATGGGTTTTATTCCCATCTCCTCTCCCTTGCAGAAGGAGGCATTAATCCTACACATTTTGGTTCAAAGTGAGAATGACATGCAAGGAAAAATGTTGAAAGCACAGCCTAACTGTTCTGCCAGTCGGGACACATCCACCTTTCCCCCCAGTGAAGACTGGGCCAAATCTGCCCCCATTCTTCCCTGTCACACTAGCGGGTGCTTTCCAGCTGGGTGAGCAATGACCTTTGCTATTGATTGTGTCTCATTTGTCACTAGGCATTGTGCATTAAACTGGAGAGTCTTCTCTGCTGTGCTGACAGCAAGTGACTATATCTTGGATGCTAATCTTGGACTCATTGCTATTTTAATCTCATTATTGGGTAGAGTAGACTCTGTTTGATAGCAGATCGCCTATGGTGGCTGTGTGAGCCACTCTGTGAAGTCCTAGAGGGAAGCAGAGCAGAGGATACTGCATATTCATTCATGTGCCCCCTCTTCGCCTCCAACGCAGTGACTTGCTGGGCTGCTCTGTCCCTGGAGGGTGTTGGTGCTGCACCCTCCCTGCTCCAGCGCTGACACCGAGAGCAGTGAAGCTCTCTGTGCAGGTCAGGGTAGGCGCAGGAGAACGGGTGGCATGGCTGCGGCTGAAGGTGAGAAGCACGCAGTGACTCGAAGGCTTTGCAAGGTGTTCAGTGTTCAATCAAAGCCAAGGTGCTGGAGCTCAGCAGTGACTTAGTGACAAGTACCGAATGCCGGCTCACTCCCAAGTCTGGGCTGCAGGAGAGGGTATTTCCTGGGTCCTGCTGTGTGAACAAGCCCCTTCTGTCCTCAGTGGTTAGGAGGGCAGAGCGCAGTCTGTCAGCCAGAGCTGACCGCTATGGGGAAGGGATTCCCTGGGCCAACGGGCCAGCAAAAAACAGAGTCCCAGTTCCAGCCCTTTACCTAATGTTGAGCGAGTGACATTTCAAGTCGTCACTGGATATGAGTTGCCCCACGGAGATGCTTTGTGGAGGCACAGGGGCAGCTACAGCTACTACTCAGCCCCCTGCAAGCCTGAATCTCTATGTCCCGTCTCTTGTGCCGCTAGTGTGATTAGAGAATTTGGCCCTTCCTAAGGTGGAGTGCCATTTGGTGACAGCAGAAAGTGAGAGAAAACAACGCAGGCAAAGGAAAACAGATGTTTCAAAGGGCGGTGGTGGGATTCAAGTAGCCTAGCCCAAATATCTGCAGAGGGGAAATCTCTCGCACCAAACATAGTCATGAGGGACAAAGAAACTGTGGAGTCAGCTAAATATGAAAGGCAAGGTAGGGAGCAAATGTGGCGATGGATACAGGAAAGTTAAGAAAGGAGGGCAGCTCTGAAGAGGGACTCTGCTGCTCCCAAGGACGCTTGGGCCTGCAGCAAAAAAAGATTCTTTACAAAGTGAATGTGCAAGAAATGTTGGAGAAAAGAAAAGTGTTCTTACTTTTGCCCCAGGGAGGAAAAGAGAAGGGTGCATACAGGATTACCTGTCTGCTTTTGGGGACCCTAGAAAGCTGGGATGGAGCCCTTTGAAATGGGAAGGTCTCTTGGCAGATTGTGTATGAAGCTTCCCAGCACTTGCCTCCAGAAACAGAAAAACAGATGGAAAGAGACCCAGCAGGGAAGTGAAATCTCATTTATCTGCACAATGCCATCCTCCTGGCTCCAGCCAGCTCTCTGCATGTCAGCTACCATAGAGCCTAGCCCATCCATTCTGCTCCAGGCCTTCTCAGCCCATCCATCACCCTGTGGCTTCTTATTTACAGGGAGCCTGGCACACGAAGCTGGATTTATTGTCTATCATCCCTGCCACACATGCACATACGCACAACACCCATGTAGATGCACATACACTTTGTCTATTGCTGCAGCTTGGGATTGTCTGGAGTCCAGGAAATCTTTGTGTATGCCTGCCAAAGTCTGAGTTTATCAGAGCCAAAGAGAAATCTGGCCCAGCATACATGCTTGGGTCTAGTTTGGTTCAGCCCTTGAGCATACAAACTGCATCATTTGTGGTCTGGGGTGATAAAGGATCTTGATAGTCTCTATTTCTCGGTTCAAGAGTTTTGTTCCTCTTGGCTGTGACATGAAGAACATATGTGAAAAGTTAAAGCTAGGACTGTCAGGTATCATTTTTTAAGTGAGGTATGTGAATGAACGTAGATGATCTGATGTTCCTGCTTTGTAAATACAAAGCAAATGCAGCAGGGGCAGTTTCAGAGACAATTTCAGAGCCAAGGTGACATAACTCTATTTATAGGGAGAAAACATGCCTGAGTTCCTCTGTACCTACTCAGTCCATGGCTGCCTTGTAGGATTACAAGCAGAGCGCACAGTAATAGCAATTGTATCAGTGAGTCCAGAGAAAGAGATTGCCCACAGGGAAAGTTACCCAAGATGCAAAAAAACCCACCCCTAATTTCCCTTACAGGCCTGTGACCATCCACTGCTAACCCAAAATGGATCAGAAATAGGGTCTGAGAGACAGCACTGCAACTCACTCATCAGCCCAGAGCCTGCACCCTGGGTAGCTCTAAGGCCTTATCTTCGCTTTACACATTTTCTTGTTAGTAGGCAGATTTGCTACCTCAACAGGCAGGTGGCTTGTAATCTTCAGGGTATATAAAGGAAGTGCAAGGCATTGAGTGGAGCAAGGAGGACGCAGGTCTGGTGGTGTGAAGAACTACAGGGGCAGCTTAACTTGGCAAGTACTTCAGCTATATCCTTTATTTATATATGAACCCTAAGAAGAGGATGAATTCTGGACTTGTAACATGTGTGTTTGTTCTAGAGCAATTTAGGAAAGGCATGTCCTTACAAGGCCGGACTTCTTTCTGCCTGGCATATGTCTCAGGGCAGAATTTCACCCTTTGCAGAAAAGGTGCACCAGCAGTGTGAGAACATTACTGTCACCTACATCAACAAGTCCGAGGCTAGCATGGTCTTCTTTTGTGGACTGTGGTCCTGACAGAGGAGAGGGTGGAGTTTTCTTTGGTGCTCTGACATTGAGGAACGTGAGCACTGAGGAGAACCAGGGATGCTATTGTGTTATCTAGCTGCCTTTTGGAAGCGTGGATTTTACGGCTTCTGTAGGGTGAGAAAAAGGAAGGAGGTAGAAAGAGGTTTCTGAAGTTAAAGGTAGATCAGGGCATGGAAACACCTGGTTAAGAGAAGGCTGGGACTTCTGTGCCTCTAGCACAGCAGTGTTGTATTACCCCAAGGTACCAAAACTTGTCCATGCACTGTTTTGCTTTGACAAACAGCTCAGATCTCCCCGATAACGGTGCAGTACAGGTATTTATCTGCATTATTAATGCAAGATTCCCAGTGACACAGCACATTAACCTGCCCTCTCAGCCAGTGCAGAGATGAGGCAACCCATGTGCTCTAGCTGCATTCTCATCTTCTGTCATGCCAACAAGACAGCTGGGCAGCTTAAGTAAATGCCCCCTACACTTTGAAGCAGACCTTCTGTTTAACTACCCTGCAGCATTTAGCTGCTTTCTGGCTCTTGCTGAAAACCAGAATCTACAGCTAATGTGTCTGTCAGGTTCACCATCAAAGGGCCCATGTCTGTGTGAGTGAGATTGGAGACATCTGCCTCACATTCTCTTTGCACTTGTTCTCTCCTTTTGGTATTTTGCCTACAGATGAAAAGGTAAGATGCTGTTTCTAGCTCTTTGAGTTGTTCTGAGTGATGCCTTGATCCAGCTGGTTTGCTCTGGTTCTTAAAGAGAAAATCCTAGGAAAAAACAGACTGTGGATGCAGAGCTTGGCGTTTGCTTGGTTGCTATTTGTACCGTTGGTTTTGAAGCAAGACTTCAAGTGCTTTGTTAATAGATTTAGCTGTTGGTCTGGTTTTCCTTTGTCCCAGGTAGCTGCCAATAAATACAATTTCATATGCTTTCAGCAAATGATCTACCCAGCACCTCCTAAATCAGTCCTCAAGTAGCAGTTTGTTGTCCTTTGTGGTCAGTAGGAAGACCTGCTTTTCAGACACTGCACTAAAGAGAAGGCCCCTGTGCTGCCTTCCTCTTTGCAGGGGAGGTCTGAACTGAAAATTTACTCCCAGCTCTGAGCAATATAGAGATGAATCTTGGAAAGGCAGAATCGGCTGGTGAATGAGTGGCAGGCTTTTCAGTTAAGAGGATAAAGATATCATCCTCTAAACTCCCCAGATGCTCTATGAGGCTGGGGCTGCTATGATGGCAGAGGTTTCACTGACACAAAACACTCCACATCTGTCTCATAGGTTGAAAGAAAAGAGGAAAGGGAGAGTCAAAGCTATTCTTAGGGTCAGCTCCACAAAAAGGCACTGAGATTGGCCTCAAAGGATGTTACCTGCTGCCCTTCACAGGTGACAACAGCCGGTCAAGCAGGAAAGCACCTGGAGGAGGGAGGACAAGCCATTGTAATTAGGCAGCAAAGTGGTTCACATGGTGAACATCAGATGGAAATCAGGTGCAACTGGAGGCTGGGGTGCGGGTAGGATGGGGAGGAGGTTGAGTGAAGGGCTGTGGCTCTAACTTTGTGACAGTTGTTTCTCAAATATAAGCACAGGCCTGGTTTTCTGACAGTCAGTGTCATGGGGAACTCTGGCTTTAGGTATGCCTTACTGCTGCCCAGAGTGAGAGGGACAATCTGAGAGATCTACCCCAAAGTGAAAGGCTGAACTGGAAATGCCGAAAATCCCTTTCCCCTTTTTGTGGGAAAGGACAGGGGAGAATGACTTAATTCAAGAAATCTCTGACTTGTGCAACGTCCCAAAGCCATGTCTTGTAACACAAACACAGGGATGAAGGAAGACCCTCACAAATATTACAGTGAAGCAGAATGAATGAGAATGGTCTGCAGCCACTGTGCTGAGGGGCTTGGTCTCAGTGTTCTTTGGACTTAAATTACCCTCCCAGTGACAGCCTCACCTGGAGGGGTGAGGTGAAGTGACCTGTGCCGGGTCAAGGAGGGAAAGTGGGACAAGCTAGAGAAAACTCAGTCTGCCTCCCTGCCCCTTGATCTTTAGACCAGCATCTCCTGCTCTGCTGACAGCAGATTTGTTTCTCTGCCACACTGCGAGGTATCAGCACAAAATTTCCAGTGTTTTTAATTCCCTTGACCAGTTTCAGCCACCTTGAAGCAGTTGCGTGTGCGTGCGCATGTCTCTCTGTCTTGAGCCGCTTACGGCTGTTGCTGGTCCTGCGAGGCCACCATCTGCCTCCAGTTCTGTTCATCTTGACATCTTCATTGCAAGGAAACCAGCTGTGAGGAGGGGCCAGTGCCAGCCAGGCCCAGGATGCCAACCTGGCAGCAAACAGCCCTAGCTAGACAGCTGGTGCTGTGCAGGCGATGCAGGACGTGTGGCCGGCAGGAGCCAGCCCCCCCAGCCCCTCAGATGGTAGGCTGTGAAGGGGAGGGTAGGGGGGCTAGTGAGGAATCAAAGGGAAATGTCCTGCTGATTGATGGCCCTCATTTGCACATGAAACTGGGACCTCTCAGCCCTGCAGGCCCTGCACGTGTGTCTCAGCTGCTGTAACCAGGGCTGGGAGAGGAGGAGGTAAGCAAGGAGGGAAAAACTCGCTTCCAGCTCTGGACACCATAACTCTTTTCATCCAAGTGTCCTAGGTCTGAATCTTGCTTGCCTTCACAGTTCCTAGAAGTTCGTTGCTTATTTTTTCTTTCTTTTTTTTTTTTTTTTTTATTGGACCTGCTGGGTTATCGGCCCTTCAAAATAAATTGCAGGTGAGGCAGAGCACCCAGAATTATGGCAACTTCTTCCACCTTCTTCTCTCCTTTCCTTGTCCTATGCGTGCTAGTTCTTTCTGACATCAGTCTTGCAGTCTCCCTGGACCCTGACACAAAGCTCAAAAATGTTCCAGAGAACAACAACCATCTTCAAAACCAAGAGATGTGGCTGCAGCAGCCCAGAAGTGGGCACCACCACAAGCATGGCTTGACCAAGAAGGAGAGGGTCCATGCCATGCCTTCTAGAGGGCAGCCGGCTGGGGAAGAGGCCCTCAGAATGGGTAGCGGAGCTCCAGCTGTGGAAGAGCTGGTGGCAGAGGGACAGCCAGCAGCCCTGAAACAGAATAAGGATGTGTTCCTGGGGTTTGAGTTCCCATATCCTGAGAGGGAGAACCAGGCCCCTGGGTCTGACAGAGGAAAGAAGCAGAACCGAGAGCATCGGCGACACAGCCGCAGGGACAGGCTGAAACACCACAGAGGTATTTGAGCTCCAAGGGAAGCTGAGGCTGTTGGGTCCCTGGAAATGAGTGTCACTTGTGTAAGGGCAAGAAGATGCAGCTGTGGTTGAGCCACATGGGTGTGTGGAGGGTGTGGGATGTGTGCCTGCTCTGGGGAGAAATCTGCCAAACAAAAGAGGCACAAGAAAAAAGGCGAACTCCAGAACCAGAGGTTTTTACTGCTGGCTGCAACTTTGTGAAAATGACCTGGTTTGCCTTACAGGGGGAGCTCTGAAAGTTTGTAGGACTTGAGGGGTTGTTTTGGGGTGGCCTGCTTTGTTTTTTTGCTTTTTTAGCAAATGGTTCAATTTATGAACAAACATGTCCAAGCCATGCTCAGTCTCGCCACTGACCTCAAAACATGACCAGAACTAGAAATAATACAACCCCCCCCCACTTGAAGATCAGTTTCTTCTCATCAGAGCTTGTATTCTTCTGTATTTATGCTGAACTTCAAAAATTATAAATTTTGCTTATGTCAAATTGCACTAATTACTTTAAAATGTTGCTTGTTTTTGACCAGAACTGCTTTCCTTTGCAGGCCAAGTTGTGGGTGTGTGTCTTCGTGGTATGGTATGCTCAGTGTGGTAAATTTTTAGTTCTATTAAAGCCAGGCAATTTGTGTCAATCTAAGCTATTTGACAAGCTGAGTGTCGATATCCCTGAGTTCCAGCTATCACTTCTCCCTTCATCAGTAAGAAGAGCTCTGTTGTTTTCTCAGGGGACTGACTAAACAACTCATGTTAAGCAATATAGAAGAGTATGTAACAAAGCTGGTTTGAAGCAGTATTTGCAGACTACAAAACAGGCCTTGTTTCTTTGGTTTAACTTAAGGTGGTCTACATTTACATTAATACTTAGGAAAAGCAGGGATTAGGCTGTGAAGATATTCTTATTTCAAGTTATGTAGGTCCTAGGCACTTGAGCTAAATTGAAATAACCCACTACTAAAATCAAATAAGAATGTGATCACAGGTATTTGCAGCAGCTTAATCCATCAGTTTAAAAATGTTTAAACAGGTACATTTTGTACTTTTGAGACTGGAAGAAGAAATCTCTTGCTTCTTAAGCAAGAGACAGACATTTCTTCAAGAAGGTGTGATTATGTATGACTTAAGCGTGTAAAAATCAAGAATCATATACTCTCGACCTGAACTATCACTTTAATAGCACATGACTCTGTTTTACACTGGTCTAAACAGCAGCTCAGGGTGGTAGAACACTGGCCAGTGGCTGGACGAAATCTGAATTCCTTTGACTAAAATCTATGGCACACAGAGAGAAAAGGGATGAGAAAGTTAATGCTACTGTACCTGTTGCCCTCTGCAGGGAAGACTCCTGATGGTGGCCCAAGCTCCCTGTACAAGAAACCTGAAAGCTTTGAAGAACAGTTTCAAAACCTCCAGGCAGAAGAAGCTACAAGTCTGACTCCCACCATGCTTCTCATCACTGCACTGGAACTAGCTGTTTCCACAGAAGAGCCTCCTGTCCTTCCAGCCACATCACCACGGTCACAGGTAAAGAGACAGCTGGTAACTGCACTGTACTTCTGATGCAGACAGAAATCTCCTGCAGATAAGGTCCAGTTTCCTTCTTTCTTTTTCAGTTATAGGCAAGTGCTTACTTAACACCAAAGCCCTCCCTCAAAAGTAGTTCGTTGTCTTGGAGACATTTAAACACCTCTTCTTCATAAACAGTTCCTTTAGTTGTTTCTCTTCCCTGCCCTACCTATCCTTTAGCTAGCAATCTTCATTCAGCTTCAAGGACCAGAGGGGCAGTAGGAGCACTTGGATGGAGAGGCAGCATGTCCTAATGCTCCTTGCTCGCCTTTTGTCCTCACAGAGAAGCAGTGGAAACTTCCCTCTTGACTTCAGCTGCAACAAGGGAAACTTCTTCCCTTTTGAAAACGGGATGCCAAGAATCCCCAGTGGATGAGATGGGTGGAGCGGAGGGTGGAAATCACAAAGCCTTTTTAAGGTCTAAAAGCACCAGGAAAATTTGCAAAGACTTCAGTATCACTACAGAAGTGTAATCCATTGTCTCTCTGGTTTCTTGTGGTTTGCAGGCCCGCCTCAGGCAAGATGGGGATGTGATGCCCACCCTAGATATGGCACTCTTTGACTGGACAGATTATGAGGATCTCAAACCAGAAATGTGGCCATCTGCTAAAAAGAAAGGTGCTAAACCTCCCTGTCCTTTCCCAAAAGTCATTCTGTAGGGCTTGTCCCATGGTTAGTGTTCACAGATGTGCTGAGGAATGCGAGATTATAGTGGTGGGGAAGGAGAAAAAGCATAATGCTAATTGTGTTTTGTGCTCAGTTTCAGAATGTTTCTCATTTTGGATGCATAGTTTGAGGGCAGAGGAAAAATGATAGATGGAAGGTTGAGAAATAGGGAGATTAGACTATGAAGGTTTAGAGTTCAAACTCTTGAAGTTTGAGGCTGTTTTTACCCTGGAACAATATTGTCTCCAAAATAAAAACATTAGCATGAAATTTTCTGTCAGCATCTGTTTTTTTCCATAGAAAAACGCCGCAGTAAGAGCCCCAACAGTGGAAACGAAACCGTGACAGCTGAAGGAGAGCCATGTGATCATCACCTTGACTGCCTCCCAGGTCAGGACCAGCTTGGTAGAGTCATTTCACCAAACACAAGATTGTTTGAAATCCAGCCCAGGTTCTAATACAAGTATCCTGGTTTCTAATACTGCTAGAAAGTGGTATGCAGAGGGAAGGGCAGAGACTCTCTAGGTGTGTTGTGGAAACAGATGATGTCTGTACCATGGAGCTGTCATGGGTGTCAGTAGCCCTACAAGGGAAGGGGATAAATGAGCTGTGCTGACCCTTGCTCCCGTGTTGCAGGGTCTTGCTGTGACTTGCGTGAACACCTCTGCAAACCACACAATCGAGGCCTTAACAACAAATGTTATGATGACTGTATGTGCACTGAAGGTGAGTTCAGCTCTTTGCTCTTCCCCTTCCAGCTAGCTTCATAATTGGCTGCATTGACTCAGAATAGTGGTTTGTACATGAAAATAGGAGCCAAGCTCTGCTGCTCTTAGACTTTCCCTGCTGCTGACTCACAATGTGACCATTGAGTCATCTAGGATATCTTGTTTTCCCTCTGGAAAACAAAATTCCTGATATCTACAAACCTAACAGAAGAAGCTACAATATATTAACACCTCAATGGTGCTTTCCAGTATCACAGGTTATAAAAACAAACTACTATCCTTGTTTTGCATGACCTTATGCCTAATATGGCTTTCCTGGGTTAATTTCAACTGAACTTATAGCAATTTAGTAGGTGTGGGCAGGACACAGACTTTTGTTTCTTAAAAGTTTTTTTGAAGAATCCACAGGAGCCCTTAATAGACAGTTGCATTATGAAGATGTTGAAAGGCAGTCTTCTAGTCTGAACATGTTTACGATCAGCTCCAGGCACTGGGTCTTGTCTGCCAGAACAAAACTCTGGTTGCCAAGTTTTGTGACTTGTGTTAGGTACCTAGTGACTTTGACCAGGTCATTCACCTATTTTTTACCCAGTTAAACAGGCTGCTTTCCTAGAGTTGTAATGTTAAATGATAGTCTTCACCTTGGGCGTGTCGAGTAAGACTTGAAGGTCCTCATCAGAGAGGATGTTCTGCTACATTAGCCTAGAAGTGTTTCTGCAAGCCTAACGAGGGCTGCCCCTGGCTTTGCTTTATACTTCAGCTAGTTATAAGTTGATGCCAAACGTGCATCCTCTGTAGCATTAAAAAGGTCCCCAGAGATGTACGGTCCAGATAAGACAGACAAGACACTTAGATAAGAGCAGAGCTCTGATCTTGTGTGCTCTCCTTCTGGGAGGCCAGACTGCCCTGGAGGGATTGGTAATGAGGGGCAGAAACCCAACTTCAAGGTAGCTGGTCTCAACATAGCCCAGGGACATGCACTCCAAAAGGCAGCTCAGTGACCTGTGACATCGGCTGGGTCTCTCGTGTACGAGTCACTCAAGGACAGTTTATGGGCTGTCTCATTATAAAAGCTATAAATCCTCAGCCTCCCCCACTCTGGGAGTGCTGGCACTGTTGCTATCTGCTGCCTGCTCTGGAAGTAAAAAGAGTTGCAGTTTCTAGGATAATCATATCAGCTCCTGCAATCCCCAATGATCAGATCCTGGGCTACTGAAAATCAGGGCTTTCATGAGAATTATTTACACATAGGCTGTACCCTGCGTGGCCCCACTAGCTGTGCATTCTGGTGTAACAAAGTCAGACAGTAGACTCCAAAAGATAAAACTATCAGTGCCAGAAACCGATGAGTTACCCTGACCAGAGGCTCCCACTGAGATGGGAGAATATGTACCAATTTTTGTTACAAACAAAATGCCCTTTTTTTTTTGCCCCCTCTTAGTAGTCACCAACGCTATATCAGATAGCTTCCTTCAGACCCTACACTTCGAGCATCCAAAACAGAAACTGAAGGAGATCAGCAGTGAGCTTTGGATCAGACTTCCCAGTAATAACGCTTCAAAGCCTCTTCCCTCCACTCCTGAAGCTTCAGGGAAATAAATAGCAAGGGGAGCTCCCTAGCCATTGCTGCTGCACATTAAGTCTATAGTAATTTCCCAATGGAGAGATCACTTAGACAGTAATGGGAAGTAATAGGGGGAAACCAAGCAGGGCTTCCATAAAATCACTGGAAACAATCAGGATAATTCATTGGTATTTCAAGGAGCCAGTGAAACCTTCTGCCTGAGCCAGTGAATCCCAAACCAGAACAGTGAGCCAAATAGAATAGCAGGGCCCAGAAACCGATATGCCCTGCCCACGTGAGGCATTCCTCTGCCACCTCATTTGACACAGCCCAGGTTTCCCAGCTCTGGAATTGTCCCCACTGCAGCAAGCTCTGTCATTAGATTGGATGTTAGGAAAAATTTCTTCACTGAAAGGGTTGTCAAGCCTTGAAACAGGCTTCCCAGGGAAGTGGTGGAGTCACCCTCCCTGAAGGTATTTAAAAAGATGTGTAGATGTGGTGCTTAGGGACATGGTTTAGTGGTGGACTTGGCAGTGTTAGGTTAACAGTTGGACTTGATGATCTTGAAGGTCTTTTCCAACCTAAATGATTCTATGATTTTATGAAGAGAGGCTAAGAGCTAATTGTTTGATGTTGCTGCTGTAGTGAGTCCTGGTCCCTCCTGCTCACTTATGCCTGTCTTTTCCATAGGGCTACGCTGTTATGCTAAATTCCACCGGAACCGAAGAGTGACCCGGAGGAAAGGGCGCTGCGTGGAGCCTGAATCAGCCAACGGAGAGCAGGGATCATTCATTAATGTTTAGGAGGGTGGGAGTCCTGCCTGGATGGTCAGGAACTGGGGTCAAACTGTTTATACCCAGCAACGGGAATTAGAGGAAAAAGTCAAGCAAATGACTGAAGCTGCAGGCTCTGAATATGCCAGGTTCCAACAAGACTGAAGCTCATGTTAATTATCAATAGAGTGGCCTCAGCCTTTTCCATACCAGGACTGCATTCCCTCTCCCTTCCCTCAGCATATTCCTGCCATTGAGCTGGGTCCCTCTCTCGTGGTTAGTAAGAGACGATCATGACTACCGTTCTGATGGCCCTGGCAGGAAAAGGCTCTGCAGTTTCATCTCCTCCTCTCAACAGAGGCAAGATATGAAAGATCCTTCAGGTCAAAGGGGATATGAGCTTAAGCTTTACCCCTTAACTATTGCTTGAGAAGGAAGGTAGATCCTCCTTAAGGATCAGAGATTCCTAGAGGATAGGAAGCTTGCAGGCTCCACATGGAATCAAAGATGGGAGACGGATCTGCAGGAAGCTGGCTGCCTAGGTGAGAGGGGACCCTCTGACAGAGCTCTTGGTCTCTCCCTTGTTCACTGCTACAGACAGATATTCCCTAGCTGTTACACACACTTCCTACCTGTCTTCTTTGGGACCATCCAGTCCCACTCCTTCCTTCCTTCCTTGCTTCCAGAGAACCACCTGGTTTCTGCAAGGATGTGGCAAGACATCCCAGCCTGCAGCTCTCGCTCATTTAGTTATCCTGCCAAGTCTGTCATTTTTAATGATTATTTTTAGGAGCTTTCTGGGAAAGTGATAGTTTTCCTAGTGAGCCAAAAATAAAGTTTTTAGTAACAGGAGATAGGGACAGGCTGTTCCATTGTAGTAAATCCTGTGTCATGTTGCATGTGTGTTTCCATGATATGTAAATAAAGACACGATAGATATCCTTTGTGCAACTCTTCTGCTTCTTTGACTGCACCTAAGGATGTGGCAGGGGGCCGGAAGGGCTACAAAGGAG
>NW_009632369.1:13089-18831 GCF_000690535.1 Cariama cristata
AAGGGAGCTGGCCAGCAGGTAGCACTGGTGACTTCATGTAATCACAAAGAGAAATTGTGCCACTTGGTAGAAAAATTTCTCTACCCAAATTGGGGATCCAGGCTCCCCTGTAGCCTCACTCAAATTGCAGCTAACAGCCAGTTTCTGCCTGTTGTAGCCATCCAGATGTTTATATTACTACTCAGTTACTGACTTGAGTGATACATCAGAGCAACACAGGCTACATGTGTTAAAGAGGAGTAGTGTTAGTTGGTTAAGATGTTCTTTTCTACTGCTAACAGCCCAATACCCTGGCTTCTGGTGGGAGACAGCTCTGAAGCCTTTTAAATGTTAAATTCAAGAACCTGGAGATGTACAGCACCTTTTTTAGGAACAGAAATATTAATCCTGGTGCTGTGGTCAGAATCCTCTTTATGCTGCTTCCCTAAACCCCTGTGTTCCATTTAGGTAAGCAAATCTCCATTTTGCACTCCTGTTTCTGTCGTAGTGTTACTCTGCATTGTGTATTCACTCAAATGCTGCTAGCATAATAGTTTACGCCTCTAACATGATGAGTGCCCAGTCATGACTACAGAGATATGCTATGAATACAATATTAGTTCTGACCCGCATACACCTGCACTGCTAGGAGGTACACTAAAGGAGGAATTGATAAAGGAGCATTTAGGCAAAACCTACCACGCGGTTGGATGTAGCTCTTTAGATTTCTGCTTAGAGCATTACAGTCTTAGCTCAAAAGGCAGGAGTAAAGCAAGGTGGTTTGGCTCCAGCTCTATGCCACGGCAGCAAGGGTACAATTTGTTAACCCAGAGAGAGAAATGCAGCCCCTCCCTCAGCCCAGATGCAGAATAGTGGGTGGTGCTGCCAGTGCTATTGTCAGTGGAAGCAAAAAGGGAAAAAGGCCTTAACTGATCACAGTCAAATGCAGAGTTCTCAAACCCCGGTCTGTGTGGCATCAATGAGAACCACATGCACAGCCATTATCAAAGTCAGGTTTTGATAGCACACTGCTTTCCAATATAGGAGCCAAGATCTGTGTTGGAACAGCACAACTGAAAGAAAGCAGGAAATTTTGCAGGGGTCTTTATCCTTGGTGATGCAGGTATTCATTGCCTCACACACTACATACAGAATCCTTGTAGGATCCTGAGCAGTGTTTTGGGCAAGACTGTGTTGCAGATCATGTGAAATACAAACAGGCTTAAACAGCAAGTCTGAATTTTAAGCCAGAGCTTTTAGACTCCGAAAGGAGACTTGCTTCTTCAGCTCTTGTTTTTTCATCTTTTGGTCTGCTATTAACTCTGAATATAAAGAACAGATTATTCTTAATTGGTGGGATTGGTTAAATGTGTAAGGTCAGTGAAAATTGAGTTAATTACTATAAATCAAGCCACAGGATTACTTGAATTGATTGCTCACATTGGAGTTTCAGAAAGAGAGCCCATGACTGAGACTCATTCTTTCTGCATAAAACTGTGATGTTGCAGAGGTGAAGCAGAAAGGGTGAGCAGCGGCACAGGCACATGCTGCACAGCCACAGCAGTGTGAAAAGAATCAGACAATCTGATTTATGTATCAGCCAGATCAGCTACTGACTTCGCAACCGCAGTGCAAAGGAAAGCTGTGGACTATATAACATGCCAAGGTGTGGAATGCAAGACCAGCCTGTGATATAAAACGCAAGGGCAACATTTGTACAAGGCCAACCCACTTCTGAATGTAGCAAAGCTTTTTAGTGCCGCTCTGTGCTGTCTCAAGGGCATGACAGCAGCTTCAGAGCGGTACTATCACTGGGTTACATTTAGAAACTTTCCCCTTCCTTCCTAGTTCTCCCAGACCCGGTGCAGCCAGTGACAGTTCTGCCTTTGGGGATATTAGGTCTGAACAAGAGAGAGAGGGAGACAAATGTCAAGCAAGTCTTGATTTATATGTTTTTTGTTTTTCTCAACTGATTGATCGAGAAACTCAAATTAAGAATTCACACAGGCTTAGCTCCTTTACTGGCCCCAGAGAGCTTAAGCCAGAGGTCTTGCAAGATTTTCTATTGTCTTGAAAGGACTTTGGGTCAGGCTCAAACCAGCTCTGTGGAATAGTTTTTAAAGTTAATTGCAGGGCATGCACGCAAGAAAGGTAAGTGACAAGAGCCCCACCCAAACTCCTGCTCTACAGCTACTGCTGTTAGCAACCTCACAATGAGTCCAAGGGGCATGCATCATTTTAAACCACTTCTCCAAGGGTGAGAATCATTAGACATGGAAAAGTGAGGACAGCGTGCTGATTTGACATAATCGTCTCAGCAGCTGCCTGCTCTGCAATTGCTGTTGAATCTCGGGGATGTTGCTGGCAGTTGCCAAAATGATGACTGCAAGAGAGACAAGGAGTGGAAGCACAAATTAAAACACTTGGGAATCATTCTGTCTCACGTCTGTAATAGTCTGCATTCATTTTAGGTTGGGGGTGTTTTATTGAAACCCTCTCTCCTCCCTTCCCCCCCTCCAGTAATTACCCTGTTGTCAATCCACAGTGTGTGAAAGTGCTTCAATTTCAAACCCCTGCTATACCAAATTGTTACGTCCATGCCAGTCACTCTCTGCTACATAAAGCCTGGAAAAAGCATTGCTTTCTTATTTTTTAATCAGAAAAAAAATGAGAGTTGTTGCTTTCTTGGAATGTTCTGAGTGATCATATGTACCCCATAAACCCATTTCTGCTATGTCAGTTCATTTTCTAGAGTGTTAGTGAATCTCGAAGCGTAGTCCCTCAATTATATCTCAAAGCTCTAGTTTGATTTAGAAAAAGAGAGGAGCAGCTCTTTTTTGCTGAGATTGGAAGGGACTTCCAAGTGCACTTGTCAAGATACCACACTAGTGTAACCCTATCCAGTCCCCAAATCATCTTGCCATAAACTGTTTTGCAGTGAAGTTGCAGGAGGAGGCTCCCCACCAAAACGCCTTCAATTTCCCTTCCAATTCAAATAATGTTTCTGCTTGCTGATTTCCTATTGGGATTTAAAAGGGAGTTTGTAGAGCCAGGACAACTTCTATATGCCTTTCCTCACTGCTTGTTCAGAAAGACTCTATTGATAATATATGCATTTGTGCTGAGCTGATGCCTTCATTACTCTCCGCTCCACAGCCAGGGGCACAACTCAGAGACACCCGTGTCAGCTGCAGTCTTTAGTTACCTTCAGACTAGACCCCAAGCGAGGGACAAAAAGGGCAGAACTATAAGGGGTGAGCTTGTCTCCATCCCCACAGGCTAGATAAGGACATAAGAGCAATTGTATTAGCTCCTCTACTTCCCCATGGAATTGTTATCACCTTACCTACCAAAGGTACGGTGCCCTGAAAAAGCAAAGAAAAGCATTTCTGCCTTATTAGCCTCACTTTTATGCCGTCAGGAAGGGAGCCAGCTGCGTATTAGGTTTTTACTCAGTCTGCACAAGACATACCACCAACGTATTTGACATAACGCAGCTAATTGCTGGATATTAGTTGCAGCGAGCTGAACTCACCTGGACCAGTCTTCTAGTCAGGAGAATCTCTGTATCCTGTTTCTAGTCTCCTGGGTTGTCTGCTTCTCCCTGCAGGTCTTCTTTAACTTGCTGCTTATCTTTCTCACCATGTTTACGTTGCTTTGAGTTATCAAGCCTAGGGAAGGGAGCAGAGACAGCAGGTTACACAGAGAGGCAATTTACAAGGTACAAGCAACGCAGAGATAAAAAACAACCAACACCCCCAGATCAGATAGGTGTGAGAGACGTGCAAATGCATAATGTCTATCATAGCTCTCATTGTTTTCATATCCGTGAGATCATTAAGACATTTCTAAATCCCTCGAGTCCACGACATGCAAGCCCAGGATATAATAAGCAGGGTTGAATTAATTGCACGATACATTGATGAACAAAATGAAGTGCTTTTATTGTACAAGGGGAAACGAATGCTTTGCATTAAACAGCAGTCACATCAATCCAAATTATGGCTCATGCTGCATAAATGATAATGAGACTCTGTCTCACTCCGCCTGAGTGAGAATGCTGAAAGGAGCAAAGACACCCACATACTGCTGCATCCAAACGGTGCTTATACTTAAAGTGGGACAGTGGAATTTGTCTTTCTAACAGTTCTCCTTTGATAGATACCTATCCTGGTGGAAAGGCAACCCTAGTGCACTTTGGACCCAAACACTGAGCCAGTAAGATGGCTATTCAAAGTCTCTCTTTATCTTTCCTCCCACCCCACGTGTCACTTCTTCTTGTCATTTAGGGTAAAATCCAGTCCTTGACACTACTGGGAACACTAGCATTGATCCCATTTGATGCCACTACTTGTGTGAACAGAGGTAGGGCTTCCCTACAAGACATAGAAATGGAAATAAAGTCACAGCTGATGTGTCATGTGGTGATAAGTGAGTTATATTTCAATCTTTCATCTGGTAAAATGGCACATTCAGAGATTCCAGGGGGGGACTTTTGCAACCTTTTTTTTTTTCACTGCTGTTCTGAGCTATGCAGCCAGTCAGTTTTGTTCCGCTGCTTCCTCTAGTTAGCATTTTCTAGGTTGTTTCATTTTGGCATTTAATACTTTGTCTTGGGAGATCTTAAAGCGTGCTGCATATTAGCAGTCGATAGCACTCTGGGTGCAGTGAAGGAGTCTAGATAAGGCTACATTTGTAGCTTCTTTGAGAATGTCTGAGTGTCAGTTCAGCACTGCATGAGTCTCGTGCCTAACCTTGCACTGCACTGCTTGAGCTGGAAATGAGATTGAAGGATGACTCATACACTTCCACATTCAGCTTCTGCAATGAACTTCTGACTCCTTGCTCATTCCTTAGAGGCCGCATCTTTTCCCTAAGAATAAATGATGACAAGAAAGCAACTGACTCAGTAAAACATAGTACACTGCAGACAGGTAAAGCATACACTGGGCAAGGAAGGGAGGGTTTGAGAGCAGTCATCGTGACTTCTTGGTTCTGTTAGCTCATTTGCCATGGTAGAGGAGAAGACTGCTATTATGAACTGGACAGGAAACGTTATAGTTGTACTGTGTGGGGTTGGGTTGATCACTTATCAGCTTCCCTAGCTCTAAAATAGGATTTGCTTGCTTCCAGAACAAGAGATGAAGAACTCATGATTTGCACCAGGCTTTTAGGGAAAGAGTTCAGACATCTGGTTCTAGGGAAAAATCTAGGGCCAAAGGAAGCAACTAAGTATCTGCCAGCTGTTCTAGCTACCTGGCTAGAGACTCCAGTGCTCAACCCCAAAGACTGACATTAACTGGACTTAGTTATTGTATGACACAGCTGAGCACAGCTAGCACCTTGCGCTTCCTTTTTTATTGGTGTTTATGAAGAGTCTCTTTGTCACTCCTCACCTTTTTGTCATAGTACTGACGTGCATAGTGAACGTGAAGCTGCTAAGCCCTATACACGCATTAGCCTTCCTGGACACCGACCACAGTCCAAGCATAATGTCAAACCTTCCCTCAGCTGCATTACACATGTAAGCAGCAGGAAGAACCGTTTGGCTGGATGTTTGGAGTCAATAAACTCATCCAGGCACACTTTTAACCTAGTGGTGGCTTTCCGTTTCAGAAACAGGTGCTGCGCAATACACATCAGGTGGGTAGCGTACTCAGACTCTTTCCTTGCCTGGAATACAGCCGTCCGACAAGAAACCACCACTTGCCACCCAGACCACAAAGACACACTCCAGAACCACCGTGCATCAACCGACGTGGC
>NW_009632370.1:0-577 GCF_000690535.1 Cariama cristata
CCTCCCCGCTGGATCCCTCGCCTCCCCGCAGCCTGTGGTGCCTCAGGTGTCTTGGATTTGGCTGCGGAGGGCGGTGACTATTTCTTCGGGGGGTTGTGGGGATTACGATTGATTTTATAAATGTGTTTTCTAATAATTAGTGAGAGTGCGGGTGTTAGCAAAAACAGCAAAGATTAATTTTCTTGTTTGCAAAGAGCGAGGTGCTGTGCTTTCCTGAGATGCAGAGAAGAAGGAGCTACCTTACTCGCTTGGCACCTGAGGGTGAAGAAGCAAGTGGTGTTTGTGGGAAGGAAGACTGGGGCTGTGTACTTGTGCGGAGGACCTGCCGCAGCCACTGCTCTCCTTGAGGATTCAGAAGGAATTGGGATCAAAACAGGGAGTGTTTACTGCTTAGGAAACCAGGATTCGTCAGCCTGAGGTGTTGCCGTGCTGGAGGGGAGCAGGGAGCAGAGAGGAAGGGAGGGAAAGCGTGAGGAAACGTGTCTGAAAGTGAGATGTGGAAAGTTGTGGTGGGGCTGGTGGGTCAAAGATGGTGGGATGGGACTAAACCAGTAAAGAGGGTGAGATGAGGGAAAGA
>NW_009632370.1:608-6646 GCF_000690535.1 Cariama cristata
AATCATCTCTGCTGCAGAATCAGGAGAACATGCTTTAGGGAAAAGAAGGAAAATGACTGAGTACGTAAAGGGAATGACTGAAGTGTGGAGTATAATAAATACTCCACTAGGTTTGCGTGGCCTGCCGGTAGGTAGTTACCGACCCCTCCAGAACCAGAACTATTCTGCCACTCTGATTTTCTGGGGACTTCGCTCTGTGATGATGGCACGATGCTGCAAGTATCTTTCCCTCTGGCTTATCACCCTAGTCTTTGGAGTTTGGTTAATAATTAGGAATCAGCTTCCTTGTATGAGACCAAATGAACATTTTTAGATTATTTTTTAATATAATGAGCAAGGAACTGTTTGAATCCTGAAGTGGTATGGTTGTGCTTTTGTATTTGGGAGAATCCCGAGGAAAGGACTGCTGCCTTAATGCCAAAATTTCCTGAATGCAATGTCTGCTTATTTTTCAGGATTGTTGAAAGACAAATTAAGTTTCCTTTCACGAACAGGGCAAAGATGAGGCATGATCTCACTCTTTGTGAAACCTAGAACTTTTATGACAATGTACTAGTGTGATAAATTTAGCGTTACACGAGCTGTTGTGTAATGCAGAAAGGAGATTAGCTGATTTGAATTCAGAAGAAAGGAAAATACCCTGGGATTTGAGAGCTGTGCTGTTAGCCCCCTTGGTCCTTCCACCAAAACAATTCTGCTCGGTATTTTCGGTTACAAAGCTTAACTTGATACAATGCTGTTTATTTTTCCAGACGTGTTTCAAATACCACAGAAGAGCACAGAAGAATCAGGTTTTGTCTCGGGAGCATTAAAATAGCTTTTTAAGTGTCAAAATCTCAGCGATGAATGAATTTGTCAAGCTCTCTGAAGACAGCTGTTGAGTTATTCAGTGTTATTTTCATTCAGTGGGTTGCTAGGCCTGTCTGTTGTCAGAGTTCGTATAATTATGCATAGAAAAGTCTTTTTTTTCCTCTTCCTCTCTGATGTGCAAAGAGCTTAAAAAATAGAATAGGTACAGCTTGACGAGCAAAGAGAGTTTTACCTGTCATTAGCAGAACATAGTAGGTAATGAGTGGAAGGAGAGTAGCGGCAGTACAGCAATTTCGGCAGATCTTGTGACCTGGGAATCCTCCGTTCTGTTCTCGCTGCGGGTGACTTTCTGTGCCGCGCTTGCAGAACCAACAGACCTCCCTTGACTGTCTTTCCAGGGGGCTGCAGGCAGCTTTCTCCCGTTTTACAACAGACGTTCTACAGCGTGCTGTGGCAGCGTGGAGCCCCGGTGAAGGGGAGCACGATCCTCTGTGCCTAGTGCTGTACGAGCAAGGAGGAACCGGTGGCGCTTGGCCCAAGGAACTTAGTCTCAAGTATAAAATGAGACCAGAGGTAGATGCAAACTGAGCTTTACAGGCATTCCTTAGCTGTAATATCTTGTGTTATGCTGCCTTTGAAACTTATACAGTGCGTTAAAGGGTGAGAAAGAAGGGTCTTAAGGAATGCTAGGCAGTTCTGTGGTAATGCAGCCTTCTGTCTCAGCATCTGTAAGCTATTACTTCTCACAACCAAAATATTAAGAAGGTGGAGGAATAGGGACTTAAAGGTGGTTGTCTTCAGGTGAAGCTTTTCTTTTCTGACCTCAGGTGAAGACACAATCCTGGTGTTTCAGAACAGCCGTTGTCCTTTCTGTGTCACTGGGTTCCCTTGGGAAGAAAATAAAATTCTAAGGCTCCTGCCGGTAAAAGAGTGAGTTTCAGCTGCAGCGAGAGAGCGGTGGTCAATGAGGAGGGGAGGAGGGTTGCATTTCTTTGGTAAAAACTGAATTAATCTTGTATGGAGCATTGTGATAAAGATGCCATGGGAATAATAGTTGGTTTGTTTTCAAAAGACAATGTCCGAGTCAGACTTTCAGACTTGTCTAACAGAGTAGTTTTGGGATTGTTTCGCTGTTGGGAAGAAAGAGCTTAGTGATTTGCTGATCCTGGGTTTCTAATTGGTGATTATTAGAAAGAAAAATACTTAGTTCTGCGTGCTGCTATAGATGACAAAAGCTCCCTTCTCGGATGTTGGGAGTCCTGGTAGTTTGCTTATTCAGGCTTGCTCAATGTTGCTTCTGTAACCTAGAACCTGCTGAAAATCAATCCCATGCAAGTGAGTCACCTTACAGATGCTTGCGTTCCCTTGTGTCTTCTCAGGGCGCTTTTCAGGCCTGAAAGATCTTAAAGTGCAGACTTACTTTTTTATAATGCAAACTGTTCCGATTAAAGATTTGGTGGTTTTGTTTTTGAGGGAACGGTGCAGGGAAGGAAATATGTGCTGAAGTTGATGTCTTAATTTTTGCTTTCTATTTCGTGGACTAAGTGGTCAGAGGTGTGTTTGTTGTTTCTGTCGCTGTTAGCATCCTGCCTGTGAGAGTGTCCCTGTTAATTAGATGACTGACGCAGCCAAAGCTTCCGATATTCAAGAGTTCAGAGTGAAAATACCTCGAAGCTCTAACGTTCGGGAGTCGTAGGGAGGGTCTGTGTGGAAAAGGAAGTGAGTTTCCCCAGGGAGCCAAAGGTAGACTTCTGTTTTTCTGCCAAACCCAGAAGTTTTAGAAACTCTTCACTTGACAGCTGTCAGAAGGGGCCCAACTGGTAGTACACAAACCATGTCCTCCCGCTGAACTGGGAAGAAATGGGAAGAAAACGATTGTTTTCTGTGTTTCCACAACATATATTTTTCAGGAAAATGGTAGTGCTTAAACCATAAACTTAGATTGATCGAACTCTAATTACAGTTAGTCAGGAAACCCTTATCAGTGATAGCTGGTCTTTGTTATAGGGGTCTGGTTTTGACGTGACAGAGTGGCTTACTCAAAAGCTATTTCTGAGGGTTTTTTGGGGGGTGGAATTTTCTTCTGGGAGACAAATTAGAGCAATATAGGCTATGATCTTGGTAGACCAGAAAAATACTACTACTGTTGCATCAACAGAGATCACCAAAGCTAGCTGCTGAATTAAATTCAAAGGATTGCAGCAACAGCAATGAAAATGGTGGTGATGTGAAAGGTGCTTGAAACATCTATGCAAATGCAAATTTCAGGAGAAGGAAGGTACCTAAAAAGCTCTTCTGCCCTTCCACTGTTAAAGTCAGCGCCAGGACCGGTTTCTGAGTGGTAGAGGGACTGCACCTTTGTATGGGGAAGTGGAGCAGTATGTGGAAAATGCAGAAGTCTGATAGAAGTGTTTACATAGATGTGGTTTGCCTGGGAAGGGTTTCAGAGACCCGCTGCATCCGTAGCACCCAGGACTGAAGTCACAACCTGGACATAAACAGTGGTGTACTGGGCTGCTAAGAAAACTACGTTTTCTTCTGAGGACTGTACTTGCCCCTTACGGGCACTTTTGAAAAATGTTACTGTCCTTTTTAAATTTCCCTGGCCTGTAAAACACTTGAATGAAGTGTGGATGTTAAACGTTTATCATGGCATGCTCTCTTCAAAAATAGTTGCAGTAGAAGATGCTATTCAGTTATACAGACAAGACCATCTGTTTGCGAAATAAGACTGAAAACCATACAGTCAGAATATATAAGCCTAAATTAAATAGTGATTTTGGTGTGTTTTTTTTTTTTTAACTCTGATTTCTGTCCTGAAGGAGAGTTTTGAACCAGGAAATGTGTCCTCTGCAAGGAAAGGAGCCCCGCATGTAGATAAAGAAACAGGAAAGAAGTCATGCTTGTTTCAGATACTCATTTGGTGAGGTAAATGAGTAATTGCAGCTGCAGAACTGTTGAGAAAAGAAAGAGTGAATCTCTGATGGGTGTGTTGTGATGATAAATGACTGCTATAGGTACTTCTCAGTTATGTGAACTTTGTCTCAAAAAAGCCGTTCTGGAGCTGAGTAGAAATTGTAACTATTAAAGTACTAATTGCAAAGGTTGCTTTCATCACTCCTGCAGTATGTGGGTTCTTCAAACGCAGAGCTGTTTCCGTTTTTCATTTGAAGAGTAGCAAGACCACATAAGGAGGATTAAAATAGAAATCAAACCTGACTATTGGAGGCCGTCAAGGGCTACAAAAGTTATTCTGTGAATGTCTTAATAGTAAGAAGATGGTGGAGGAAAGAACATAGAGGAAAACTTACTGTCCAGTGTCACTGAAAAAGTGTTCAATATCTTTTGACTCTTACTGAAGACCAAATTCAGCTGGTGAGCAACTAATGCTAGTGACAGACCAGCAAAAAGAAAGAGCAGGTTTGCAGGCAGTCACTTAAGTGAGATATTTTTGTCTGTGGACTTAAAGTACAAACTAAAAAACTTAAAAGCTTTAGTAGGCGTCTTTTGAGAACTGGAAAATAGGTGGTGTTTTGAAAGACTAGAGGAGAGCAAGCAGTTTGTGTAGGTGAAAAGGTGGGAGGAAGAGAATGAGGAGTAGTAGTCATCTTCAAATCGTGGAGCAAGTAGTCAAATGATTTGTAAGCACCTGAAAGATCCCAGGGAGCACGTAACAGCCGGTGCTGGTTTGCCGCAGGTCCTTCCTTGGCAAAGCCAGTTTGCTTCTTCCTAGGATAAGATGCCAGGTCTGTCTGTGGCTGCAGGAAATGAAAGCTGCTGTGTATCTTGACTTCAGTAAGGTTTTGATTTTTGTCCTAGTAAGATTCTTAAGTAGTTGAAATTTAAAAAAAAGGCACCTAAGAAGGTGCTGCTTATGTGATGGATACAAACATGGTTAAACAAACATATTTGGAGTGCCAGTAAAGATCTCGTTAAAATGGAAGGCTGTATTGAGAGGGCTACTGTGGGGGCTATGGCTTTTCATTCACGACTTAAGTGGTAGAACAGACTATGCATATTAAAGTTGTAAATAACATAGAGCAGGGAGGGACTACAAATATACTATATGAGAGGATTAAAAATTGAGAAATTGATTTGATGACTTAAATGTTGCCTGAAAAATTGGCTACAGGTTAGTATGGACAGTGATAAGGTTTTGTATTCAAGCAAAAATTACCAGCTGGAGGCATTAGAATAATTGATTAGATATCATCCATAATTAAAGGAACCTTTCACCCGCACTGATGAGCAGTCATCTCCTGTGGGGAGAGGAGGAGGGGAGGCAAAAGTTTTGTTTGCATATATAAAGCAGAAAATAAACTGCAGGTTATGATGTAATCCTTCCGTTCCACCCCTGTGCTGGTAAGGCTTCCTTGGGACAGCCGGTGCCCTGGTTTTGGTGTGACACTGGAAAAGTGATATGAACCAGATGGAGAGAACGTGAAGCAGAGCGGTCAGTCTCTGGAAAGCATGGTCAGGGAAAGCTGTGAGTCGTAAGAAGACTGAGGGGAGACTCAGGGATTTACTGTTACAGGTATTGCTGCTGGCTCTGTCCTGTTCTCCGTGCCCACCGAGAACAGCACGGAACGAGTGATTTAAATAGCGGGGAGGGACACAGGTAAAACGTTACAAAAGGCGACCTAAAGCTTAGTCCTAGAGGACGTTGCTTGGGGTGGCTGTAGGATCTCCAACTAAATGCTTAACGGCAAGTTGGATAAACATCTGTTGAGAATAATTTGAGCGTAATTCATAATGCTCTGAGCAGGTGCATGAATTGGAGCCCTCAAAGTCCCTTCTAGCCCTGTTCCTCTCCTACCAGAGCTGTAATTACTAACGAGGTTTGTTTGGCGCTGCCTGCGCTGTGGGTCTCTGACCATGACTGGGTGAGCGCTGGGGCAGGATAAACGGCGTGGGCCGAGGACCTTTTGCTGCAGAGAGAATGAGGCACGTGAACTGGAAGAAAAAGGTTGTGTCCTTCAGTGCAAAAGTGTGTCTGGCCTTGTGTGTTTCACAGAAAGCTGTGGTGGTTATGCTGAAGTGTTTATCTTGATTTTTTGCAATTTGCATGCTTCAGCGGGGTGTGAGGGCTGTTCTGGGGAGGTTTTCACTCTTTATTGCTTCATAATACAGGTAGTACTTGGAAACTTTTCAGAAATGACACTGAGGATGAATCTGACAAAGTTACCACTTCATGAGTGACATAGAATCATAGAATCCTAGAATGGTTT
>NW_009632371.1:0-16382 GCF_000690535.1 Cariama cristata
AGCTGACAGTTTTCAGTTTCTCTCAGTACTACAAATTATTTTGCTTGCAGGAGTTTCAGACTTCTTTTTCCTGGCCCAGATCAGCGCTCGGTTTCTCCTTGTTTCTAGGCTCTTTCAGGTCACCTGCGCTAGCTCCCATCTCACTGAGGATTTCCTCAGAAATTTTCATTTTCAAACTGTTCGCTCCCTCCCTGAGCCTTAACGAACACAACCAGGTTTTCAGGAGGGCGACGCTCAAAGGTCGGGGGCACATTCAGCCACCCCCTTTGCTCTATGCCCTATAACAAACCCTTCGCCCGCTGCCCGTGGTCTCCTAAACCCATTGGAGCTCACGCTGAAGCCCGGTTTTGCCCCACAAGAGCAAAAGCCCCACGCGATACACCCCTTCACCCCCCCAAGCAGCCAGGGACTCACCGACGCCGGAGGAATCCAGTAGCTCCAGTGCAGCCTGTTCACTTCCAAGTGGTTATACCACACCGTGCCATTGCACCCAAACCATCAATTTACTGCTTGAAATACCTCTCCAGGATCCCCCCGGGGAGGTAAGTCACCCCGCTAGCCGGGGAGCAGCAGGGAAAAACAACCACAGCCTCCCCGCGCCCAGCTGGGGAGCAATCAGGGGTGATCAGCATCTCCTGGGGAGCAATCGGGGTGATCAGCATCTCCTGGGGAGCAATCAGGGGTGATCAGCATCTCCTGTGAGCTCCATCCCACAGCTCTGCTGGGCCAGGCCTCCCAGCCCGCCTGGCTCCAGCTAAATGCCGGAGCAAAACCCCACCAGCTCTCCCTCGGTCGCATGCGTGAGATTGCTCGTTACTCTGCAAAACAGTGAATTCACCCACCTGGGACCCTCCACAACGCAGCAGGCAGTAACCCGGCCCCAGCTGCGCAAGGAAGGAGAGGGTAAGAGTCCAGGGGAAAGAGAATTAAAGTCCAGGGTGAAAATCCTGCCTGGGGTGCTGAGCCACAGGGAGTGGTGCTGGGAGGAGATGCACACAGCCACGGCCCCATCTATGGGCCACAAAATCACGTTTCTTACCCATTTGTGCCTGCTAGAAGATGAGTTTTGCTCATACGAGGCTCTGGGGTGAAACGGGTACGAGGACATAATGGGTTTACCCACATCTTTTCGGTCACCTCAGCCGAGTTGCTCCTGGGCTCTCAACCTTTCCCCCAGACAAAACAGCTCCATGGTGTGATTTATACCAAGACTACAGAGGGGATATTGCCGCCCTCCTTGCTGTAAAGCCCCCTCTTGCTAGAAGATAGAGGTCATTACCAGAAGGGATCTTTTCAAAGGACAATGTAGTGTATTGTGAAATGTTTTATTCACAAACATTAATAAGGTCTACGAAAAAGCTGGTCTATGGATTGCCCTACTCTTTTGTAGCTACAGATTAAATCTTGGTTTTTATTTCATCAGGGTGCAAGAATCACATTGTAAGGAGACAATAATAGAGATGCCACAAGGAAATCTATTCTTAGGTCCCAAACGTTTAACATCCTGTAAGGAAACACCTTCAAAAGGTAAATAGGGAATACTGGTTCTGCTAGGAAGCCTTGCAGGTTTGGACATAACCTCCTGCTCCCTGTAGCAGCATGGTCAATCGGATGCGTTTTCTAGCTGTGGATAAGTTACTTCTGTCAGTAAAGGTCATAGCACTTAGCAGAGCTGTAAAAGCCCTTTATAAAGGAGACACTGAGACCTGCAAACACAAAGCAAGCTACCTGAGTCACCCAGCCGGACACAGCGAGGAGCCCAGATCCCCCGAGAGCTGGTGCAGTGCACTGAGGGACAGGGACACTGCTTAGCATCAGTGCTGAAGATCCAAATCCAGCAGCTTGCACCTTGCTTCTCAGCGTTGCTGCTACTGATTTAGGTGAGTTGTTTTCAACCCAGGTTAACAGACACCACAAGGTCGGTCCCCAGGCTACATCTGAAAGGTTGGCAAAAGCTAACAGAAAGGATAACCCAGTTAATGGATACCACAAAGGAACCTTTGTGTGTGCAACTTCTCAGGGATCTTCCAAGGAGGACAGTTGTGGGGCTCAGAAATCAAAAGTTTGAAAGTCATTGAGTTAGCTGGTTAAAAGCAGAAAAAGAAGTTGCAGGAGTTTAACAGAAACATGGGTTTCTACCTTTAGGTACATTTATTTTCTCCCTCTGCCAGGCAATTCCTCACTAGCAAAGTTTTGGTTAGTGCTGGAGGGAAAAGGAAAATTTACAATCCAAATTTCAGCAGCTGCCAGCACACTCATTCACACGAACTTTTGAGAACATTTCTTTGAAACTCTATTTCAAAAAGAAGGCTAAAGCAATTTGCTTGCAGAAAGAAGGCGTTGCTGTGAGAAGACAGATGCTGTTCCTGATTTTCAGCAATACTTTCATGTAATACCAAAATATTTGGCACAAAGCACCCGATTAAAAAATGCCATCGCTGATGGCAGATGGTACTTCTCATCCCAATCTGTAGCAGCCTGCTAACGTTAGATATAATCTGATTGCAAACACAGCGAGTGCATTTTTTCCAGATGAGAAAGCTTTACATGATTTTTCATTGCCCTTATTTTAGTTTGTTAACAAACACTACCACTATGAGCAAACAGACTCATTACAGTGTTACCAAATGAACCCCTTCTGCTCACCCCACCCTTTCAACCTTCCAGCACCTGGAAATATCACTAAAACAGCCTTTCCCCCACCACCACCATTGTACCACCTGCTTAAAACGCATAGTTTTAAGCTGCTCGTACTATCAAGAGCCAGGAGGGAGCCTTGAAAGAATCTGACTTAAGGCTATGTCACTACATTACAGCAAGACTTTCCCTATCTAGGAAGCTTTGGAAATACTCCAGGCAGCAAGTTGCTCACCTTTACTTTAGAACAAAATTAATTCAATCACATATTGATTTGCCAAGTACTTTTTCCCCAGTGGGAACTCACCGTAGATCCTCCTATAAGTTTACTCAAGTGTAACTCTATGCAGTAGGAGCTATGAAAACAGGATTTTCTTCAAGGAAGTTGCGCGTCTATAAAACTCATTCAACAAAGCTGTGCACTTGCCAAATAGTGGCTGCTCAAGTTATGAAAGAGAGTTTGTTTAACAGAAAACAAGTGAATACGTGTCCGACCGCCTTTCTCTTCTTCTTTGCTGGCTGAGGGACAGAATCCAGCGGAGGCCAAAGACGACCACTTTGCTAACTAAAGTAGGGACAGGCTCCCTCAAAGTTGAGACCATGCTAACACAGGGCATTAATGCTCTTTCAGGGCAGACATTTCAGAACTAGTCACGCTTCCTAGTGCCAGACCGAGGGGATGTGTAAAAATTATATTAAAATCACTTTTTTCTACTAATTCTGTGAGTCACTCTCCCCAGTAAAAATTATAAAACAATGTGTCACAGATTTGCTTTTAAACAACGCTCTCATTCGCCACCAGATTTGAATAGGCACCATTTGGATGCTTTGAAGTCTGTTTTTCAGAGAAGCAAGACAGGCTGGCCTTCTTGCACTTGTCAAATAACACAGTGCCTAGCTTTTAACAAGCTTCCACGAGCAAAATGAAGTATGTTGTTCCTACTCTCTCAAGCACTGAAAACATGCAGGTGCAACTTGTTCCAGCTGTACAGTCACTGGAGCTAGAATTTAACAAGTTACATTATCTTAATTTCAACAGCCATCCATATAGATCCTCCAACCATCTCCAGCCACCTGCAGGCACTTTGAAACACTCAGCATCTGCTCTTGGTTCAGCTGAGTAAGTTACACAGCACTTGTAGCGAGGAGGTAGTGGAAAGCATGATCATCATCAAGGAACAGCAACAGGAGAAATGGGTCTAGGTCCCAAATTCTGCATTTCTCATGATGGGCACCAGCCATAATAAACCACAAAAAGTCTACGTAAGGTTCTCACTGCACTGTAGGTACACAAAGGGTTTGAAATTCCAGTCTCTTGCAGACTTCCACTACTAATTTCCTCCGATGATCCATGTAACACAGGTGATTTACAAAACCTCCACAGCCACTGGGCAGTAGAAATAAAGACAACAGAATAAACTTCATTGTTTTTATTCTGCAAAGCAATATGCACATCTTACAAACACAAAATTAATCTAGGAGAGAAATGTCATTTCCAAATCAGCTATTAACCATCATGCAACAAGACAAGTGAAATGTAAGAACAAAACAAAACAAAAAAGCCATCTTAACCCTACAATCACCTGCAGAGGGTTGAAAACCAAGGCTCAGATTCTCTATGTAATGCCAAAGAAAAATGCAAAAGAAAATGGCAGCTTTCTAAGAACAAGAAAACACGTACAAATAGAATCAAAACTGATTCAAGTCATAGTTTAAAAGAAAAAGAAAACAAAAAAGGAAAGATCAATATGATCTGAACTTTAATATTAAGTTTTTACTCTTCTGTTTGGCTGCATTTAACTTTTGTACATTACGCCTAGGAATATGCCAATATTCCTCAGTATTACAGCATTTCAACCTGATGGACACCCTTACCTCTCTGCTGCAATACAGGGGTGCAAAGGGATAAACTAAGGCCAAAAAGTACAACTCTTTAACATTTTCCCTTTTGCATTTGTGGGTCACAATCTTGGTATTTCTAGGTACTTCAATACAGTGGGTGTAAGTTGCAAAGCAGGCTCCTTTAATTACCAAATAGCAAAACCAGATTAAAAAAAAAAAAAAAATATCTGTTTTCCCCACAGATCAAATTCCAGTTCAGACATTTGGAGTTTGATTTTTAATTTGCTGAAACAAAGGACTCGGCTTTGCTTTTTTAAAGGAGTCATGTTATGTTGGGCATTTTCTAAGTATTTCCAGAACTTGCAACACCACCTCAGTCTATTTCCTACTCCTGCCTTTGGTCCCCAGATCAAGCCACCCTCATAGGCAACTCTAGAAGTCAGTATTAATGCAGAGGGCTGGGTACGTGTGAATTAGGAACAGCTCGGACAGTTTTCACGAGAAGCCGTCTACGTGTTTTGACTTCACCGATTCATTTCAGTGAAGCAGTATTGGCCCATAGCAGCATCAGGAGAAAACTGGAAGCTTCATTTTATCCCTAGACTTCAAACTAGGCCATCTCTAAAGCTTTGCCTTAACATGCCCGGAGAAAAATGCATGTTAGTTAATACCACTTAAGTAACTGAAATTCTATAAAGGAAACATGTTCTGAAGAGAAGTGTGACCATTTTGCTTCAAACGCTCTGAAGACTCATGAACTTACTGAAGTCCCATACATACAGACCAGTAGGGTACCATTCAGTTGGGTCTATAGGTAACAAAGTAAGAATCTTATGCCAGCATAATTGAGACTCTGAGATTTTTGACTGGGGTTTCTTCTTTTGTGCAGAGTGAAAGGAGGAGGAAAAAAAGCATATATGTATGTATGCAGATCGACAGTTACACTACCTGACAACAAAGCTGAAAGACAAGATGAAAAGTGAATTAAGGCAACGAGTGAGATTTTAAAAGCAGCGGTGGAAATATCTGCAGGAAAACCCTGACTCCTGAAAATTAAAGAGGCTACTCAATAAGAAGTCAGAAAGAAAGAGCAAAAGCCAGAATGAGAAAGGGAGAAATGCACAGAATAAAACCTCCGATTTAAGAATGGACTGACAGAACAGTATGTGTTTTACTGTGTGGTTTCTTTGACCTTAATCACAACAGCCCATGTCCTTTCCTTGTCATTTTCCCCTGAGTGGACAGCATCAAATGGAAATGGGTCAAAGCTAATAAAAGTGTCATTTTCAGCTGCCCTTCAGAGACGGATGGAGAGTCTCAAAGTGAAGGTCTGTAACAGACTATGAGATTTTTTTTCCTTTCATTATTTGCACTTGCCCAGGGCTGTGCAGAGCCCCAACAGGCTGTTAATACAATACATCTTTTTATTAAGTTTCACTTTCTAGGAAAAAAAAAGTTTACAGAAAGCTGCTCTGCAGCAGAGACGCACAATCCTGGTTTGAGGGCTGCGGATGGGAGGCCAAGTGGAAAACTTTCCAGATAGTCTCTATGCTGACTGGTTCTCTGGCACTCAGCAAGCCAAAGGGAAAAAAAAAAAATTAAAAAAAACCAAACAAACAAACCAAACTTAGTACTTTTCAGTAAGAAACATTTTAAAATGGGACTTCACTTCTTAGGTTTTTTTACTATGAATAAAAGCACAAGTTTGTCCTAAATACAGCACTATTAAAATGTGAATATGTATTTCTTTTTTCAAATAAAATCTAGAATGTTGGTATCTTTTCTTGCAAGCAAGGAGCAAATGGAAGAAAGTATTAGGCCACACAAATACACATTTAATTCATGTACTAGATTGGTGGCTTTGGAAATGCAGTATTATATCAAAGGTGCATACTGTTTCAAACACACTGTACATATCATTGGGCAAAAAACAAAGATCTGTTGGTTTGTTTGAGACACTTGCAAAGGCATCTTAACCTGCCCAGATGCAGCTAGACAAAAATATCTTGCTCTGACTATATGTAGCCATATCACTAAACATATCTACACAAACATTCGGCTATGTCCACAGGTAAAGACTGAAAGTTTCCGGCCGCACTACAATGCGGAACAAGTGCATCATCTGACCTATTCTGAATATACTTTTATAAATATGTACAAATCAATTACAGGCACTTGAAATGTCTTTGGTTGGAATAAACCAACATTGCAAGATAATGTATTCACAGAGTGTTAAGACCCATTCTGGGTAAAAAAAGGTTCTCAGTCATTCTCAGTAAAAGGAGAGGATGGATTATGCTTCTGACAAAGCAACCTAAACAAAAGAAAACAAAAACATTTAATTAAAAGTCAAATTCTTAATCCCATAACAGTGGTATTACTTATCTCCATGCAGCTGGCATATCTGTCCTTGCCTTTTCAAAGGACCTTGAAAAGTCTAACTTGGAAAGGAAATCAAAGTAAGTATGAAGATGTTTTGTACTTAGCATAATCAATTAAAAACAAAAAAAAAACCCAGAACAGCTTATACTACAAAGTATCATTAAGATCAAAAGGTGCCAACATTAGCTTCCTACTTCACAATTAAATATATTCATATTTAATCCTTCAAAAGTAAGGTTTCCAATGCAGTATTGAATAATGACTGTTTCAATAACTTTGTCATTGTTTTAATTTAATTCTGATTAATAACCATTAGAATTATGTATCATGTTTTATTCAGTTTTCAGTCTGTTGTGATAAAAAATAAATAAAACTATTCAATGCCATCTATTCAATGCTTCATACAATACGGTGCAAGTAACACCAGAATTATGGCAGAAGAGTTGCATTACAGCACTTACTGAACTGCAATAATCCACTTCTGTAGAAGAGAAATCTAACTCTGAGGATCTACAAAGCACGTATATGTATTTTGTAGCACCCATCTGTACTGTCCACAATGACACACCCATGTCTCTCTGAAAGGGAATTAAATCTACATCTCCAGAGATAAGAAAAACCAGTCTGTACTATGTAAAAAAGGAGGTTTTCTGTTTTCTTATCACAGTCAATATTTTGTTATTACACAGACTCACCTTTTCAGAGCAGAATTCTGTATTGCTTTGCCTCAGTTTGCTTGGTCTGCCTTTAATAACTGCATAGCAGAACATCGTAATCACCATCACAAAAAGAAAGTAACTGGTATGCATGAGATGCAGGTTTATTAGGGAGCGATCATCCTGCACAGAGAATTAAAACCATTTACTGACAATGCACCAATAGTTGGCATTTTATATTAAAACAATAATTATCAGATCAACACAGAAATTACTTCATAAATCAACTTTTTCCCCTTTACACAGCTGGCATAGTAATGAAAGTGATTCCTAATTGTGGCACAAAGAGCCAAAAAATTCCTCATGTTAAAAATCTGTACTAGAGATCTCTTCCTATATACTGGCAGTGTCTTTTGTCAAATGATTTCAAAATATAAATGTTAGTTATTAAAAGCTGTGAGGCACATGGAGATTACATGAAGACCATCATGCCCACCAGGGGTAAAGCATACCCAACTCTGTTTCAACCCTTGCACTACATAATAAACCAGCACTGAATATGACTATTTTAGGACATGAACAGAACCGTATTCAATTTAAACAGAGCTAAGCATTTATTTAACATAACATATAAAAATACCACAGCACTTACATCTGGAACTATAACAGTTAGTTTGGGATTTAAAGCATGATATACTTTTCCGATTGCTCCTTTGTAACACCAGAAAGGGTTATAATCTTGTGCATATTTTGTATTAGAGTCCCTCGCTGTGGTAAAGATCTTGTACCAAAGTGTTGCATTGCTGTATGTTTCAGGAACACAATGTGGTGGCTGACTGCAGAAAAACAGAAATAATTAGCACCTCTATTGCCATTCTCCATGTTCAGCAAGGCAAACTCTTAGAACTGAGTCAAGCCCAGTCTTCTCAACGGCAGCATAAAACACGGTTTTAGTTTGGACCTTCCAAAACAACAACAAAACCCAAAGCTTAACCAAAAGGGTGTATAAAAACACCCACATGATTCCTATACTAAGATTAGAATTTAACTGCATGTTGTTCCAGTAAGTCAACATCCCACAGTTTAATTAGAAAAACACTGGTTTTCATAAGGCTTCACACAGTCATGTGAATCTGTCTGGTGGTTCTCCAGGTTGTACTGAATAGTGTCAGAGAGGCTAGAGAAGACAAAGGGAAACTACTTTGATGAAAGGTCTGTACCTGCTGGGGTATGGTAGCAAAGCAGCATTCGGCTTATGGTGATCCCTCAGCAGGGAAGAGGATAAGAATCTTGGTGTCAAGCCTTAGCTCTCACACCAGGTAGTGAAACTAAATTATAGACTATCTTTCTCAAATATTCACAGATTCTTTTGTTCCCAGCGAAGTTTAAATCACAGGTAGCATGTTGAAAGGCAGGTAGGGGCTATAGTTCAAAATATTCTCAGAAAAATCTAGCGTTGCTAAAAGACAGCAAAAAAGTCTCAAGACAAGGTTTTTACTGTGGGGGAAGGAGGGCAGGTACATCATTTCCACAGTCAACAGTAACGTTCATCAGGACGTAAAAACATGAGGAATTAATCACCCAGTAACCAGTCTATGAAGGAGTGTTTAAAATGCACTTACACTGTGACAGGAAATACATTGCTGGCTGCTGTCACAGTCATGCAGGTTGTGAACACAACCTGCTCGCAGTGGCCATGAAGAACACAGTCATCCGAATTCCAGGCAGCCGGCAGGGTGAATGTAATATTTATCTCCTCATGGGATTCTCTGCCTTTGAGAAAGAGAGAAGGAAAGCTGGTTTTCATTCACAAAAGTATCTGAGCAACAATCACTAGGATAAAGACAACATGCAAATGACTAAGGCAGCAACCACCACCCTGAATCTGTACCTTTGAAGTCATCCAGGATCTTTACTGTCAACAAAGAGAGCAAAAAGAAAGTTAAAAAACAAACCAAAAACCAAACTACAGAATCCCCAGCTGCTGGTCTTCCTAATCTCTCCTGCCTCCAGAAGAAGCGGGGTCATTAGGCTCCTTTCAGAAATGAAAAACTGACTATTTATAAGTGAATTCATGCATGTTCAGAGAACTTCATTAGAAAGTAAAATCACAGATCTTTTAGCCTTTCTCCTCCCAAAGACTTTGTTCCACATTTGCTTTTTCTGATGCTTACTTTTCAAATTGGAGATATTCGTGTAGACAAAAAGGTGCCAGCAGATATTGAACTGCAGATTAAGTAGTGTACGTTAACTCCATGTGGATATATTCATACTGAGAATAAATCCAGGCTACTGGTAATGGAACTCGCATTTGATAGCTCTTAAAGCATTAACAAAATAACAACAACATAAAATACAGCAATATAGACTTACAGCTATGGTAAATGTCTCTTCACAGATCTCTGAGGTTCAAGACACCGTCAGGCATTATTACAAAATGCAACCCTGGCTAAAAGCTAAAATTCAGTGAGGTTCCATTACCAATTTCTACTAATTTTCTACAATCTCCTGCCAAAACTTACTGACAGGGCAGCCACATAGCAGATCAGTCTCTTCACACCACAGAAATTGTAACCATCTTTGTTGCTGTTTGCTATATTAAAGCTTATTCGTGTACGCATTTTAGATAAACTATTTTTTTTAGACAACATGCTACCTGATCTCTAATGTATATACATTAATGCCTTTACTATGTGAGTTAACAATGTGAAGATGTACCAAGATAGAACTGAAGATAGTCACCGTAGAAGCTTTTGCTGCTTGGAATTTTGTTGGCTTAAAAATTATCTTCCATCATCATTAGGTTAATCATGCAAAACTGCAAAGCCTAATCTTGGCAAACCTGCAGGTTCTTTTCCATTCTGAATGCAGGGAAAAGTTTTTCTAGCAAAGAAGAAGGGCTCTCTATATAGGAATATAATCACACATATACTCACTGGAAAAACATGTATCTTCTAAGCAAAAGATTTATCTCACCAATAATAAGCTGGTCAATTTTTATTTGATTATATAGTTATCATTCAAATTTATAAAGGTCAAGCCTTGCATACCTGAGAGCCCAATTTGGTGTCCAAAAATTGTGGAACTTAGATGTGTGACATTGCGAGAATATCCGCCAAATGGCCTGAGTGGGTCCAGCGTCAGCGTGATCATAACAGAGATGTTTATTGGACCAGAGTCCTCAAGAGTCTGTGGAGACTGTGTAGAAGATCTCGCCTGTCCACTAGTCACGGTACTTTCTGGAGTTGTGGTATCATTGATGAGATGCTTTAAGGTTTCATTCTCAGATATACAGAAGTCCAAATCATTAAACCTCAGGAGGAAAGTATTCCAGTCCTTAAAACAAAGGTGAAGATTTCAACTAGATTAGCAAGTTAACTGACTTCTCTAGAGCAGGGCAGATCTTGATATGCACCATCCCGCCCGCAGTTCCAAGCCATTTAACAAAAATTACATGGCTCACAAAGCAAGCACAAACACCACCATGGCTATCTCAACAACGGCGCAAGTTGTTTACAAAAGTTAGACGTGTTCAATCCCAGCCGCTGCCTGACTGCTGCTCGGTGCGGCAGCGGAATATCCTCTTTTAAACTATAGAAGGAAAATACTAACTTGGTCTGTTCTCACCATGCTCAGGGTACGAGTGGTTACCAGCAAGGTCTCCCTCATTACAGAATAGTACTACTAGATAGTAAGTTTCACAAACAATCTAGCTGACACAATAGAGTAAGAAAAGGAAAGGCTTCTAGCCATAGTAGGGAAGATCCATGTCAGATGATTGGGCCTCATCCTCAAAATAAAACAAGACTATTCAAACATTCATACCAATAGCCTCTTTCCTTATGAAATTAGAGGCAAGTATAAATGAAGATAATCTCCCATAGGACTCTTCACATTCCCATGAGAGGGTTCTTGGGGGAAAAAACAACTAACCAACCAACTCAGTAGCTTTGGACATGTTTTTCCAATTAATATTCCCACTGTTTAGCTCAGGAACTTTTTGTACCTACCTCTGTCATTTCTGGTGACTTGATCTCCTTGATTTTGAAGAAATAACCCAGCGTCAGAAAAGCTATTGCCATAGCGCTTACACTGATCATAAAGACCACAAGCGGAGGTCGACTGCTGATGTAAACCTTCAGGTTCTCCAACAGGTTTATGTTGAACATTATTCTGATTGTTCACCTGAAAACAAAGAATTAAAACAGAGTGACTGGGCTCTGTGTGTTACAGGGCGGTGGTTGGTAGATCACATAAGACAAAGGTTTGACAACAAAAAATGGAATCATATACTAAAATGAGATTCAATTATATGACTCTGTACTGTTCATTGAACACAGACTCCGTATGCCCTAAATAAAGCACAAATCAAAACATGCTCGACATCACCTTCTCAGTGCCTGAAATTGCCAGCTGGGAACAGATTTTAAGAAATGAGGACAACTTCCAGCACAGCCAGATATCGCTGATAAGCAATAAAACGAGCTCTTTTCTTTCCCCACACACCTAGGCAGGATACACACTGCTGCACTTTAATTCCATTAGTAAGTGAATTCATCAAGTTACAGTGTGGATGGAGTTGTAATGCAGCCCACAGATCAAACTTTGTACATCCTTGCATTACTTTCAAAAATGAGGCTGAAGCCTTAAAGATCCTCCTTTACCTCATCCCGAGCCCCAAATGCCTCTACCTTCAAAACGGGATGTGACAAGCAGCCTACGTCATTTTAGTCTTCTGCATCAAGAATCCTGTGCTCAGAAACGTTTCACAACTGCATTAAGGTGGAGGCTAGAAGACTCCTTTCTTTATTTGATTCTTGCAGCATCTAGAGAACTTTTGCTAGACTCTGTAAACAAAGACAAGACCTTACACGTGCTGAGGAAATGTACTGAATCATTAATTTTTGTCCAAAATATAATATTTTGTCTGATCCCCCTTCTGAATTTTCTTTTCACTTGCAGAGCAGAAAGACCCAAACTAAGTTTAATGTATTGGCTTCCCGACCTCCACGCACAACAAAAAGCAAACAGTTCAGTGTTAAATGGCAGCCTTGCAGCATCTACTTCACAAGCTCTGCAAGGAAGGAACTTCAAGCAAACCTCTTATCTTTGTTATAAATCCTGGTTGAAAAGGCTTTTAACCCCAACTAAAATAGAAAGGCAGTAACTGTTCCCAGCAATGTGTTGCTTATCCCCAAAGTTCATAGGAAAAGGCAAACTTCAGGACTAGCATCTAAAGAATTCAGCACTGCAATGGTTAATGTTTCATCATTCATACAGATCTGATAACATTTAATTAAGTCAGGGGCTCCGCTCCCTGCAGGTCTGGGTGATTCTCATTGACTCTCATTAGAAGGACAAGTCATTTACAATCCAGATGTAGCACTGCTGAAGAGTGGTAAGACTGAGAATGGGAGAGACAGGTTTTGAGAAAGAGGGCAAGGGAGAGTGATCCTTGATCTGATCTCTTGGTTTAAAAGAAACCAAGAGAAGGGAAAAGGACAAGCTTTCAGACAAAGTCTTTTTCAGATCCCACGATGTACAATGATCACAATTTTCTTGTGAACACTCAAGACTTTACCGGCAGAAATGCTTCTTAGCAGAAGGAATATTGACAAAACCTGCAAAGCTGCCCCAGAGAGGGGAAAATTCAACTCACTGAGAAGAGACCCGAGGTCCTGTGGCAATAACACAACACTGAGTTGTGCACGCTGACTTTCCCCATCTCCTCCCCACACACCTACTTGCTCTCCTTGGTGAAATCTGCTGAAACGCTGCTCGCTCCAGAGCACAAGATCACGTCCTGGGTTTACTGTTTTGCACCATCAATCAATTTTCATTCAATCTGCAAAGACCAGGAAAGCCAGCAACTTTTTATCAGCAAGAAAGACTGGATGCTGCAAACATCTCTTTACAAAAATAGAGTGTGTCTGAGAGTGAAGCCCAGTATGGAGAAAGGATGGAAAGAAGAAGAGAGGAAAGGAAAAGTGATGATAAATGTGCACCTTACCAGAACTTCTCTCTCTGTCCAAGAGCAGCTGTGCTACGGCCAAACGGGCCAGTGAGGGTGTCAGGAGAAGGCAGGAGAGAGGGGGAAAGGGAGCCGGTGTTGGTAAGGATCATGCTGGGTACGATCTGTACGTTCTGCCTCCTATCTAGTCTCTGGCAGCAAATTTCTTAAACAAGTCCTAGTTAAAAATCCGAAACGCTCCATCTAGAAACATTGGAGACACATGTTGGGATGGAAAAAGACAAACCAAAAGCAGAATTGTATTCAGTGTTCCCTTCTGAATTTCCTTTTGAAAATAACAACACAGATGCAGGCTTTATTACAGCGTTTAATCAAAGCTGAATGTCACCCACAGCATATATAGCACTGTGATTCCTTTTTAAAGGGGCTTCCAACAGCTCCATTAGCATGCTTGTTTACCACAGGGTCTAAAATCAGCCATAAAACTGGATGTGCTGAAAAGCATACATATAAAAATATTTGGGCTAATATTTTTATGTAAGAGATCACCAGCTTTTAAGTGCCGGTTGCTTAATATGCTCCCATAACTCAACGGCTTTGAAAGCAATTAGAAAATGCTATAAGCTGCAATTTCCAAAGCGTAATATGCCTTTTGAGCATTTGTGAGAGAAAAGGGAACAACTGTGGATTTCAATACTAGAGCTGACCTGAAAATAGCAACTGGACATGGTTAGTGCAAACCAGAACTAAGAAGAATGTTTCCACACTGCTGCCTGAAGAGCTACTGATTTTTTTATGAAATAAAGTGCTTAAGTAACACTAATTATCAAAGAACTTGTGAAATAGGTCAGTGCACATAAATCAAAATGTATATTCCCACTAGAGCCTAGGGGCTTGGTTAATGGTCCACACCCTTCAAACTCCCCCTTTTCTGTCAGACCGGTGACAAACACAACACAGATGCTATTCTCCTACCAGCTCTAGTTGTAACCAACAGCTTCCTCTGTGTAAATGAACAACCTAAGGAATAGAATTTAAACTTTTATTTCTTTTTCACACAGTTAAAAAAAGAAACCGAATGCTATTACCTCCTGGCAGGTCAGGAAAACAAGATCAGATTTCACTTTTTAGCTAAATAAATAATTTAGAAAGCAGCTCTAATAACTGCTGCCTGCCTCTCTCCGCTTCGGCTAAGCCTTTTAATACTTGTGCAATAAAAATCTCCACAGTCAGCCTAAGAAGTAGCTCAAGCGCAACGGGAAGAATGAAAACTGCCCGCCTGGAACATTGGCCACCAACTCCAAAGTAATTGCTTGGTATTAAGCTGTATACATCAAGACCAAATGCCACGTTCAGGCAGAGTTATAGCTGACGGTACTCATCAGGAAACACTCGACGAGCACTGGAGAGATATTGTGCTCTTAAATCAGGCCCTACAAACCACGGAAATTCTGCTATACAGTTAAAAAGACAAAAATGGTAAAGGATGGAAATACACAGCAGTCAATATATCAGAGTCCCAGGTAAACACAGAATTGGGTAGTTGTCTAAAAAGTGAGAAAACAGTCACTCATTCTACAGTTTTGGGAGTCTTCCTCCGTGACAGCAAGCTCAAGACCATATACAGCAACCACAAAGAAGTAACACTTTAAACTCCTCCTTACTTGTATATGAAAGAGTACAGCAAAGGTAATTTCTGAAATAGACCTATGAGTTTTTCAAGAATAAATTACAAATAAGGAAAATCTTGAAGTCTATTGCAAAGACCAAAAAGTCAATGAAATGAGTCATAGCAGCAGCATTAAATTCCCATTTCGGGGCTTAGTACCAAAGGAACTGAATTCTTAACAACAATAAAAAAACCACAACTGTGTGCTGTACTAAAGCAGGTATTAAAAGTAAAACTGCAGTTGCCAAAATGAAAATAACAAAGCAGAATGTGAATTTTAAAGAGATCACAGTAAATGTCTGACAATTTTTTACATCTATCTTGCCATAATGTCAACTACCATCTTCCCTCTAGAAAGCTTAAAATCTTGTAATTTCCTCACAAACATTTCCCCTTCTTGTTGTGCATGTAAGATAGTCAATCTAGAGGAGAAAAACACTTGGAGGGGTTTAAATAATAAAAAACCACCACTGAAATATCTTAAAGAAGAAAAATGTGAGTGGAAGGGAAGAGCAGCAGGCCAGCACTAACCCATCCCAACAGCACTCCATTAAGACCTCGCGTGTTTTCTAAGCCTGAACGTGTTACTGCACATAATAGTATTTAATCTTAACTGTGCAGTTCAGTTTATTTATAAACCAATGATGTTTTCAAAGATGCCCCATTACTAGTAGTACAATGGGGGTTAGGAAATGGGTCACATCAGGGTTAACCACTTTGAATTAAAATAATGCTGCATGCCAGAAAAACACTCAAGAACACAAACCAACCGAACTGTGATTTTCCTAGCAAATGATCCATAAATAACATGCAAACAAAGAAATGGTGTTGATCTCAAACTAAAGTGCCTCTCATTTAAGAACAGTAAACAGTAGCAGGCGCCAAAAATATCTTTAATTTGGTTTTCTTCCCCTCAAAGCAACACCTTTTAACACCTAAAACACTAAAATAGTAAAGCAAAATAGATCACAGTTGTGTTAGCTGTGAAGCTGGCGTCCGTATTGGGACCGGCGCTGTTTAACATCTTTGTCGGCAACATGGACAGTGGGATGGAGTGCACCCTCAGCAAGTCTGCCGGTGACACCAAGCTGTGTGGTGCAGTCAACAGGTTGGAGAGAAGGGATGCCATCCAGAGGGACCTGGACAGGCTGGAGAGGTGGGCCTGCGCGAACCTCATGAGGTCCAGCAAGGCCAACTGCAAGGTCCTGCACCCGGGTCAGGGCAA
>NW_009632372.1:0-222 GCF_000690535.1 Cariama cristata
AGTTACAAAGGGAAGCGCAGGGTCTGGCTGGCAGCCACCAAGGAGCGGGTGGGAAAACGGGTGTTGGGACTGCGGAGGGAAATGATGCGGTGGTGACGGTTAGCGTCAAAAACGTCATCCTTGCTGTCAGCCGCTGCCACGTGTCTTTGAAGCGCTGAGGCAGAGATGTGAAGGTGCACAGAGAGGTGGCCGGGCAGGCACTGAACCCCTGATGTGTGGCTG
>NW_009632372.1:240-8183 GCF_000690535.1 Cariama cristata
TGGCTGCAGGAAAAAAAGAGAAAAGCTTTGCTAGAACTCCTGTTTTTTGAATGGATAATTTAATCAGTGACATTAAGTCCTCCCAATTATTTCTTGCCATGGGTACTGCCTATTTATTAATTTACTTTATAGAAGTCCATCAAGCAATTGTCACACAGCAAGTAAACAAAAGCACCCCAGAGTTTTGATACGACTGCCTAAAAGTAATCGAAGAAGTTAATTATCGCTGTTAATTACTTGCCTTGCAGACTGGATTGCGCCAGGGCGATGGGGCTGGGTTAATGGCAGCAGCAGGGGCAGAAGGCAGGACACTTGTGGAGGGACCGATGGCTGGGTGACCCTATGTCCAGGCTGGGACAAGGAGGTTTTGTGGAGGGCTCTGGACACCAGTGGTGTGACCAGGAGCGTGTTTCCTTATCTTCCAGAGTGATTCACTTAATCAGCCTTGACTTCCTGCTCAATCAGCCACTCGGCTGGTGGGGCGGCACGGCCGGAGGGGCTGCCCCGGGAAAGAAGAAGGTTCAGGGGCTGGAAAACTTTCCTTGGAGGGAGCCATGAAGGAAGTTTAAACTAATTTGGCATAACAAAGGAAAGGTTAAGAGGTGACTAGATCATCATCTCTTAAGTGCTTATTTAGGAATGAGACTTCTGGGAGAAGAGGGCTGTTTAATTCGGAGGACAAAGGCATAACAACATACAATGCCTGAAAGATGAAGGCAGGCAAAAAAAAGGGGCGTCTCCCTTGTTAATGCTTGAGGTTATCTACTAATGTACTTGGAGATGGTAGAGTTTCCATCCTTCAATATCTTTAAATCCAGATTGAAGATCTTTCTAAAAGACATGCCTGGGGTCAGACACAAATTATGGACTTGTGATTCTGTAGCCTGTGTCTTGCAGGAGCTCATATTAAATGATTTTATCTGATCCTTCAGCCTTAAGATCTATACATCTCCTTGCAATAGCTAACAGCTGCTGCAAACCTGCTAAATCCATCTGGTAGTTTGTAGATGACCATGACATGTCTGCCTCACCCCAAAACGTGGTCCTGATGTACAGCCGGGACCTCTGTGCCATTGCAGATAGCAGGGCATCCCTTGAGCCCCCTTTTCCTTCCAATGAATTTCAGTGATGCAGCATTTTCCCCACACTAGTTTTCTGTCCAGGGATGGCTGAAGACTTTTTGCCGCACAATTTGATAAAAGCATGTTTTGTGGTCTGGGCTCCACTGTTTGCCAAGGACTACTGAGGTATATACGGCACCATCTGCAGACGCTGTATGGCTTAATGTCTGCTGACCTCTGGCTACTCTGAAAAGTCACCATCACTGAAATAGTGGGAACTAATACCTGCTTTTACAGAAAACTTTAGTTTGGGAGAAGGAGTCCTCTCTTGCCCCCAAGAAATCTTCAGGTTTCTGTTAGCCAAGTCCAAATTTGCCTGATGGGGGCATGAACCTAAAGTTCTTGGCTGCCAAATCCTCCTGATTTAAGGCTGCTACATGGTTTGAATTTCTTCTCCTCAGAGTTCTTGAGTTGCTCAGCTGAGCATTGTATTAATGCTGGGCTTTGAATTTGCTATTCCTCCCTTGAATCGCTATGCTCTGTTGCCCAAGCGTGCGGTAGTCCCTCAGCTCATGTAAATCAGTTTAGCTCCGCTGCCTTTGCTCCTCTTTCGTGTACCCTGGCTCAGGACGTCTCCCCACAGCCCGTCGCCCTGAGGCAGCCGCTGCAGCAGCCCCGCTTGCCCCCACAGGCACTGCGTAAGAAGGTGAGGTTTAGCTGGAGATGCCGATTAAAGCCCAGTCGACTGGGGCAGAGCTTTGGTGGAGCGGTGCTCTTGTCACCTCAGTCCTGGGGCCATGACTGGGCTCTTGTATCTCCTGCCCTTTGGAACAGGGAGGTGAAGCGTTGCTGTCTGTCAGCCCCTGCAGTGCTGGCAGTGTGGAGGGTTAGCCCCGGTGAACGTTGCCATGAGCACTACGTAAGAAGGCAAGCGTCCCTGTGCTAGGTCCTTGACTTCAGCAGGCTTCGTGGTGGATTCAGACTTCCAGCATGACTCAGGGTATTGCAGTGTATCCTTAAGATAACATCTTTCGCTTGCCAACGTGTAGGCTGGCTGCCAAAGTTGGGGGAGGAGATCTGTTTTGAGTCTTTTGTATGCGCTCATAGTAAATATATACACGCCAAATTGATTGCACTTGCCTTTCTATTTCTCTGCTAGGAACTGAAGGAAAGGAAGAAGTAGTCCCCTGTGGTCTGCCCCAGGCCACTGCCCCACACCACTCGGTTCCTGGGGTGCCTGCAGCCGCCCGCCGCTGTTGAAACCAGCACGTACCCCAGAAACAACGGCGTCAGGGTCTGGTTTTTGCAGCGTGGTTCGAGATCCCTGACCCACCGACCCACTCTCCCGTGTCTGAAACATACCGCTGGGTGAGAGAGGTGCTGGTGTCCCTGGTTATGGGTGAAGGGAACCAGGGTGCAGCAAGGCGAAGTGACACCGCGGGTGCCACTGTCCGGGGTCGGGTACCCTGCCTGGGTCAGCCCTCATCCCACAGATCTGGGCAGCGTGCTGGGCCAGCTCAGCCCCACCTCCTGCCCTTGGTCCCTGCCTGCTTGCAAAACCCCAGGACAGCATCCGTTTTTGATCTCCTGCCTCTTCACCAAACCATTAACTTTTCCAGTTTAAACGCTTAATACAATGGCCTTATTTTGAAGACTGCCAGCTGAGCTGCCTCTACTTAGGACTATCGTTTCCAACTGTTCTCTGGCAAGATGCTTTCTCAAATGATTTAAAAAAAAATATCAAAGTTGTAACCACATCTGTGGCTGCCTTTATCTCTGGGAGCAGGGAAAATTAGCTCGGAGGCCGTGAGGTGCTTTCTGAAATGGAAGTCTTCTACAGACGACACAGCTCCTGGCGGTGGAAAGACCAGCCACTAATGTGGCTCTCGCTGAAATTTCTGGCACTACTCTTCTGCAGCTGAGTGAAAAGAGACGCCTAAAAGTCACCTGATTTAGGCTGTTATCCTAAATCAGCTGTGGCTTCTCTTTATGTGCACCATCCAGCTGTGCTGATACGTTGGCAGGCTGACCTGGTAAGGACATCTATAGTGTTAGTGACTGGTTTTACTTAAATGCTTCTCTTTTTCTATTAGTTCTTCCTAGGCTGCAGTTATCGGTCCTCCAACCATTCCTAGCGCAGCTGGCAGAGGAGGAAGCAACACAAATTTTTGCCTCAGTGGAAGAGAACGACAGAGGTACAGAGCACATCTGGAGCCGTCTCCTGTGCATTGCTCCTGAATTAGCGGGCCAAATTGTCTGCTGGTGTAAAAAAACCCGACACCCCAATGGCATACCAGTGAGGTAAGACTGGTTTACTGCAGCTGACACTCTGTCCCCATCATCTCTAGGAAAAGTTGATTAGGTCCAGTGGATTGCTGACTTCTTTTATGAAGAAGCTGTAAAAAGTTCTTTTCTTCTGCTAGTGCTTCTCTCTGGGGAGTTGTTCACAGAGAGAGGCGAGTCTCTCGGCAATAATACATTTCGAAGTTATTATGCCAGCAGAAAAGAAACACAAGGATTTGAACTTGGTAATATATATATTTTTATGACAAGCCAGAACACTAAAGGGAGACCCCCCACCCCGCCGCGCAGACTCCCCGGGATCTGCAGGGTGCCTGGCTCGCTGCACCGTGGGACGGCAGCGGCCGCGACTGGGACCTCGTTTCAGGGATAATTCCGGGGGAGGTCGTAAACGCGGCTCTTGGTTTCGGTGGCTCGGTCCTGTCACTGAGCTGGCTCCCGTGCTGGCTGGGAGGGATTGGGATTTGGATGGAGGTAGCCTGGCCTCTGGTCATGTCCCTTCTTCTGGCTGCAGATAGACAGGGTCACCTCCTCCCTCCACCCCGTGCCGTAATGAACCTACTAGTCGCAGTGACGCATTCAAGTAGTGAACGGTGGAGCTGAGCCCGAATCTTTGTGCTGCTGTGGTAATAATAGTGCTTTCACAGAGGAAATGAGTGAATTGTCAGCCGAGACCTCCTCTTTCTGTAATGATTAACCCTCCGCTAATGATTTGATATAATATTGGGCGATGTTGAGTGCTGCGATATTGATGTTTAATGTGGTCCAAAGCAAGGACTCAGGAAGCAATAAAGACTTACTCGAGCTAATGTGCGAGGGACAAGTTGTCCCTGGGTCCCATGCTAGCTGATGGCCTGATGTGTTTGCCATGGTGTGACGGCCTCGCCTAACAGAAGCTGAATTTCTAGCTGATAATTTAATGAAGGTTTCACTGTATTTCCAATTACGGGAAAATACCATGATTCTTTTCTGCTATGTGTTAGAAAATCAGCCCTTCGTACTCCATGGAGCTAGGAGAGAGCACCTTATCCCTCTCTTTAAGCTCTTAATTGGTCCTGCAGCAAAGTCTGCCTGCCCCGCAGCGACACGCCGGGCTGTACAGAGGTGCTGCCCGGGGGGCTGGGAGGCAGCTCCCAAATGGAGGATGGTAGCAGAAGTAGAGCATCCCACTGGGGCACCTACCTGCTCTCCAGGACCCTCCTTGCCCCACGCGCAGCTGAGGTAGATGGAGCTGGTGCAGACCAGGGCCAGAAATAAGGTAGCGTGGGAGGAAAACTTGGAAGGACAAATTACCGCAAGTATTGATCTCCCTGGCTGCTTGCAGAGGGATTTCATTTAGCAACACTGCCAATGACATTATGTGCAGGATCTTGTCCATGGCTGGTTTGGTGGCATTAAGGGAATTACTTTGGCCTAATGAATAGGAATAAGAATATTTCAACCTCCTCCCTGGAAAGTAATGGTGGATCATCAAGTGTGCAGCCAAGTTCAGGCCTAGTCACTTGCCAAGTGAATGCAAATGACAGGTAGTTTTATTTAATGGAGATCATGGTGTGTTGGCCAAAACTGTTGTCTCTTTTCTCTGTGGATTGGTTCCACCCACTTCTAAATCAGACTTTGTGTCTGCTCCTGGCTGGCTTTTTTTTTCAAGTAGAAGAGATTTTTGCTAACTTTAGCACTGAAATCTGTACATTGCACCAAAACTCCTCAATCAGCTGTATTTTACGCTGCGCTATGGGAGCAGGCAGAAGCTGGTGTGCTGGTGGTGGTCACTGCCAGCCTGCAGTGGAGCTGGAGCTCCCTGTCTTCTTCCAGCTTGGAGTCGGTGAGATGCTCCATTGATGTCACTGCTGCCCCATCCCACTGAGACCAAGGGGACATTGTGGAGCCCCACACCCTGGCATAAGGCCCTTTGCTGGCAGGGTGGCGTGGGAGCACCTGGGCTGTGATGCACTTGGGTTTGGACAAACCACTGGCTCTTGCGGCGCACCAACACCTCTGATGTTGGTTCAGCTGTGCGCTCGCCAGCTACTCCCCTCCAAAGCCCATCCTTCCTCCTCCGACACAGCCTGTGGAAGTGCCATTTCCCTGAGCCGCTGTCTTTAACAAGATGTTTGCAGGGGTAAAAGCCCTTGCGAAGGGCCAGCCCTTCAGTTGCTCTGCACGCACACAGCCCAAACGCCAGGCTGAGCCGCAGGGTCCGGGCGGTGCAAAAGCTGGGCTGCGCCCCCAGCCCGGGGCAGGGTCTGGCAAACTGAGGCCAGAGGCTCTGGGGACAGGAAGGGTCCCATCCCATCAGGGCCTTAATTTAGTGCTACACTTACAGGGACTCACTAAACTCTTCGAACACAGGCCATGCCTCACCATGGTTCACAAATGAGATCAGCATGAGACAAAATACTTACCATCATGAACAAACATTTTCAGACGGGATGCAGCGTTTTGCTTCATGCAACAGTGATGATATGTAACAGTAATGGCTGAGGGTGTGTTCTTTCCCTGTTCTTTTGTAAAAAACAGAAAGTGTTTGCGAAGTAAACTCTGATATTTCAGCTACAGACCCGTCACCTTTCAAATGAAATGGTTGTGACTGCTCAAGGATGGTAAATCCTGGCATGGAGATTTTTTTGCTTAAAGAGCTGGAGGGAGGTGGGGTTTTGTTTATTTGTTCAGAATCGGGGTTCTGTCCTAATTAATTTTTTAGTTGACAGGGAGAACAGGTTTCAGCTTTGTTTCGACAAGTGTTTTGATGTACGAGCAGAGATGTCGCGTGGGATGTATGTTTGCAAAAGAGGCCGATGGGAAAGATCAAAACTGATTTGTTATGTTTGCAGAGAAAGGGGCTCCATATATCCACAAAACAGAGCAGAGGGTGACTGAAGGCCCCAGACACCAGCGTTTTGGAGCTGGAATTGTGGCTGTAAGCTGGTGACCAAAGTCCTGTTGACCTTGCAGAAGCCATGATTTCATGCCAGGTGTCTGGCACGTCCCAGTCCCCGCTCCCAGTCCCGGTCTCCAACCTGCCCCAGACAATGTAACTCAGCACAGCCCTGGGCCCTGCTCCTTCCGGATGAGCCCAAGGGCTTCTCCTGCTCCAAGGCTGAGCAGAGCAGGGGCTGTTAGGCAATTTGGGAATGAGCTGGGCTGGAAGAGATGCTAGGCAGGTCTCCGACTATTTGCAAACAAGCTGCAAAATCATGCTGACAATAGGCCTGCAGAGCCGCCTTTTGGCTGGAACCATGCCTGGAAAATGTATTTCCCAAGCGGGGACTTCAGCAGTTACGAATCCCTGACTGATGTGGTCAAAGGACATGGCAAACATATGACCCGTTACCATGATTTGCCAGGCTGGATCTTGCTAATACGCTTGTTTAACCCTCTCTGACACCACCCAGAAGCTTCTGCCTCTGAGTGCCGCCAGCATCAGCCCTTCCCGGTGCAAAACCCTCATCCCTGCAGGCAGGGGCAGATGGGAGCTCCCTGGAGGAGAGACTGGCTCGGCTGCTGGGAAAGCAGCAGTGGAGAGCATGGGAACTGTCGAGGAGTTGGTGGCACGATTCCCATGGAGAGCCCCAGAGCGACTGCTTGGCGCGAAGGCTTACCAGGGCAGTGGCACCGATGCTCCTTGGGGTGCGACAGGGGAATTGTTACCTCTTTCCTGACATGTGGCTGCTCCTGAAGGCTGTCAGTCCCCTTGGCTCTTATTCTGCTGCCTAATCCTTTGCTTGCAGCCTTTGTCCTTCATGGCAAACCACTGCCAGGGTGGACGGGTTGTGGCGTTGGGTCTATGCTGGGATGGATGGAGGTAGGCTGGAGGTTCTGCTTGGGCTCCACAGCCCAAACCTGTGCTTTCTGGGCATGGCAGCATGGCTTTGGGGACTCTCAAGGGCATGGGCACCATATGGGGACCTCCCCGTCCCACCCTGCTGCTTGCTGAGGACGTTCACCTTCACAAGCAGGCAGCAGCAGTGAGCTGCCATAGCCCTTCAGGGGGTGTCCTCACCTGTCTCTAACAGGTCTGTAGCAGCACAGCCCTCCTGGACTGGTTGTCATCCACCACATCACCATGGCTGGGCCCGAAGTTGGTACCAGCTGAGGCGTTTTGGCTGAGGAGCACAGACAGGGAGCTGGGTGCTCTCGCCTCTCCAAAGAGCCACGGCACCATGTCCTCACGTTGGCATGAGCTGGCGCTCTGCTTGGAGAGTTCAGAGGGTGTTCTTACACAATGGGGACTGGGAGGGATTGAAGAGGTTTTCTTTTTCTTCCCCTTTTTAAACAATAAATAACGGCAAAATCCATCTCCTGCCTCTTTTAAAAACAGCTCCTTTTCTTGATGGATAGATATAATGAGATTCTCAAAGTCGTAAATCTGCTGCGACTTTATTACCTGCATCTGTTGGAGATGATGTGAAGAGAACTTCATACAGAGAGGACTCTTGAAAGGTTACAAAGGGAGCCAGCGGTCTTCAGAAAATCTTCATCTAGAGAAAACAGCCAAAAAAACCCGCGTAGAAAAAAGCACTTGAGCTGGATGAATAGGTGTCAGGGCTGAATGCGAGCGACACCAGCAGCAGGGCACCT
>NW_009632373.1:0-5424 GCF_000690535.1 Cariama cristata
GAGGGGAAAACGCCGAGTTGGCCTTGTGAGAGCCGCCCCGTCAGTGGGACGCCGCGGGGGAGCTCCTGAGGTGCCTCCCGACCTCAGATTATCCCGTGGGCCCCTGTGATGGGGCAGGGCTATGGCAGAGCCTCGTATCCGGCCGCTGGCCTGAGGTGGCTGGGAGATGGCCGGTGGGGACGGACTGTGGCGCCGAACGACAGGCGGGAACCGTCAGCCCCAGGATGGGAGAAATGACAGAACCGGGCAGCTTGGAAGGAAAAAACGAGGAGAGTGCTGAAAAGGAGAGAGCCTACACAGAGGTTTAAAAACATGAATAGCAAGAGAGTAGCGCATATGAGAAAAATGGATGTGAAATGACCAAATAGGAAGAAAAAGAAAGAAAAACTTGGAGAAAGGTGAAGAAAAGAACAAATAAAAAAAGGAGAAAAATTGATCTTGCCATAGAAGGAATCTAAATAATCACTTACAGTGAATTGCTGCCTGACCAATAGATCTTTAAATACGAAAAAAATATTAAAATCAAGCATACGATGAGCATGTTTTTATGTCTAAAATCATTAACTAGCACTACCGAGACCATTTGCAATTGCTAGAAAGTCCTGTGGTTCTTTTATAATGTGGCATGAAGACTGAATCACAAGCAGTCTTACCAGAAGATGGGATTTGGGGACATCCTGAAGTGCCTTTATTCAAATATTTGCACGAAAATCTATGTTAAAAGTTCTAGGACTGAAAGAGTCCCACTCCTGCTAGCTGTTACTTAATCCTTGTTAAAAACATTCAATCCTTTTAAAAATAGCAGAACTACTTATGTAAGAAAAATACTTTAAATTCTCTTTATCATCTTCTCCACAAAATGAGATATATCTGTTGGTTTGGTTTGTTTTTTTCTTTTTCACTGTAATCTTAATTGGGGCTTTTTTTAGCTTATGCTCTCTCCAGAAGTCTTAAGCCAATCACTTAAGAGTCAACAGAGATGGTTAATGCTTAACTAATAAAATTGTGTGAGAGCTTCATCATACAGTAAGGCAGATTCACAAGGTCATGAACTGAAGTAAACTCTTACAATTCTATTTTCTTGTTAATATTGTATCTTCATTTGGATCCTGATATTTAAAAAAACCCAAACAAACGAACGAAAACAAAACCAAAAAGCCACAAACCAAAACCAACCACAAAGCAACCTTTCCAAGTGTCACATCTCTGTTTAGCAGAACTTGCAGCCCTTTGGAAATTATTTACTGATCTTTGCTTGACATCAAGTGTCCTTGATACAACTCTGTGAATCCCACAACTTTCATCTTAACAGATAAAGACTGCATATCCTGGTTGGGTGAAGATAATATTTGGTACAGAAGATCAATACCATTGTTCTTTAACGGAATACTTAATTTTTTTTTTTCTATATATACTTCAAGCATATTACCTAATTCTAATCTGGTGCTTCTCTGAGATATGACTAAGATATTTTCTTGGGGAAATACATAAAGGCTGAGTTAATCATTAATGTGAAATAGCGTGGGAAGCTATTTTTAAAGTATAAGTATGCAGAAGAAGTGTATCATGCAAGGCTTACGAACTGTCAGTGTAAATACCATTGTCAGATTCATGTAGTCATATAAGATTATTAAACTCTCGGGTGATACTCTAATGTAACACCTACATAGTTCATCAGCTTCAGAAGGGGTGCACGGATACAAATGAGAGTAGAAGCTGACCTTTTCAATTCATGTACTGAGTCACAACTTCATCTCGAAGGCTGATGTAATCATAATGCACTTCACCTTTACATCCATTTTATCTTCCTACAATTCTCATTACTAAAAATAAACCTGTTCTGGAAAGCTGAAGTGGACATGTGACAGTGGCCACTTTGGGTAAGCCCCAGCACTCAGACACTCCTCCCTGTTAATGGTTCCATCATAGTTCTGCCTAATGCTCCCCAGCGCTGGTATCTGCTTTCTCCTAGATTACCTGGAGTCGAGACAATTGATAAATGCAGAAGAAGAAAGTTCCCGGTTCACTGCCTGCATCGGTTTTGCCTTTTTCTTTGTGAACCATTTAAATCTTAACAAAAGAGGGGACCAAACATCTCTGTCCAGTTAGCTGGAAATTCTCAGGCATCAGACAGATTTTAAATGCAGTTTGGCACCGCAGAAGCGTCAGGGTCCCTCAGTGCTACGTAGGCAGAACAAGAGGCTGTCTTTAAAATTTTTTATGTCAGCTGGAAGATGCAGAGACAGGGTCAACAAAAAGTTATTAGGACAATGTTTTTAGGACAAACTTTTATCCTATGACCACACTACTTAAATCTGCAAAGGGAGAGGAATCTGTAGGACTGAAAACAATTCCTGAGTGCCGTTTCCTAAGTCTGTCAACACTAATTGTAATGTAAGACCTTCTGCTTTTCTTACCCTAGAACAGAGCAACACTGTGTAGCTCTAGAATTTACATTATGAGTGCTCTCTATTCCTGATGGCACCTTCAAAATTATCTTGTCATAAAAATACTATTTTCCAGTGAAAAGATAATAGGTATTTCTTTAAAGGGGCTAGCTAGATCAATGCTAATGATTATCAGCTTTGTTATTGACAGTATTATTTAGAAAAGAGCATTGGATAATACAGCACTGTAAGTGGACAGATTAGACTTTTAAACTTACATGTTCAAAATTTTGTGAACTAAATTAAGATAGGGAGGGGGTGGTGTATGGATGCCTACCACTGCATATGTTAAGCCGTAGTTTCTGTATGTGTGGTAGTGCTTGCTCGCTTCTAAGGATTTAAGCATTTGCTGTGTACAAATATTTACAGTAGGCAAAACCGAACTAACTTCCTTTTACAAATGGTGTCTGATGCTTCCCGTTTTGAACTCGTACCGCAGTTTCCACATCACAGAAGGATGCAGAAGGCTGCAGGCTATTTGAGGGAATGTATGTGTATGTTCGTTAAATTTCAGTGCTCAAAACTTTCATTTACTGGGTCTGTCTTCTTAAATTCATCAGAGGCAGAACACCAGCCTAGTAATAAGGACACCCTCAGAAGTGAAAGATGTGGATAAGGGTTCCCATGGCTTCACCCTTAGCAAGTGAGCAAGACAGTTAAAAGAAGGCAGCAGCATACCTCCCATGGTAGATTCAGTGAGACAGGTTGGGAATGTTCAGGTCGAGAGAAGGAAGTGAGAAATACCTTTGTCGTTGATTCTGGTGGAGTTTACGTGGTGACAGTGCTCAACAGAGACAAGGCTGAAGTGCCCCTGTGTGTGCCAGAACTTGAGGTGTCTGGGGGAAACTGCAGGTGAAAACATAAGCACCTCCAGGATTAGCTGGCGAGATGATGTTTTGATGACTTAAGTACCATTTAATTCTGATTTTTTAAAAGCCTGTAAATGGCTTGCTTTCACTCTGCTCCACGAGGATCTCCTGTGAAACTATTACAGTGGGCATGCATTTATATCGTCTCTTTCTACCCTTTTCTCCACTATCTGCATGCCCATACAGTATTCTCATCCTCTGCAAGGCTAAAGAACCATCGGGTTTTACCTGACGATGACAAGAGCTGAACTCAACTGAAATTTCTGAACTGTGTTCTCGTGTCAGTTGGTTTATATGGGTGTTCATCTGCACCTCCCATTGCCTTGACCTGGCTAGTCCAAAGCTTATTGTGGTGTTTTGGGTTTTTTTCTTTCTTATCACAGGACTTTCTCATTTTTGATGCCAGTCTTTGGTTTACTAACTTTGGGGAATCTGTATTTTCAACTCGATTACATGAACTACGTCACCTACAACCACGAGTGAAGAAAGGAGTTTGTTTTTTTTTTCATTCCATGAAATATCACCAAGGTTGTGGGAGAAAAGAGGAGGCCTGAAAAAGCCAAAAAGCAAGAGTATTACACAAGTTTATGATAAGAAGAAGTTAGGCAACTAAAATTACCAGAAGAGGGGAAGTCGAACTCTACTAAGGCACCCTGATTGTGTAAAGTACAGCAGAAGCTAAATTACTCCAAAGTCATGTTCCCCATGTGTACCACAAAGCCATATCCAAAACTGACTGAATGTGTAATCAGGTTTAAACCAGTTTGGTTTATTAGTTCTGATAGTTTCACAATAGTTTAAAAATTCAAAGACTCTGCATATCAATATAAAAAATAAAGTTCTTACTATTTACTGGTTTTAAAGTGAAATTAACATCAGCAAACCCAAGGGTTAATTCCTTAGAAAATTTTCATTATGACAGACAGAAATTACTAAAAAATAATTCAAAAGGATGTAGCCAGAAAATTTTCAGTATGACAGATAGAAATTACTAAAAAATAATCCAAAAAGAAGCAGCCTTAAAGCCCATTTGAACAATTCTTGGGGTCTGTTCTTTTTCTCCCCCAAATTAGTATAAGTAGACAAAAAAAAAACATTTTCCTGAAATACTCACTTTTGGGAGAGAGGCATGGGAAAGAGGCCTAACGAATCTTCCCCATAGTGTGCTTTAAAGGACAAGCAAGACAATTTTAAGATCCTGGGCTAATGAATTCAGAGGTAATTCTTTATGTTACTACTAATAGATTTTTCAAAACCTATGATCATCCTATGAATGTAAGACAACAACAGGACAGATCACTGGGAAGCATAATGGTGTCACATTTAACACTGCTGGGCATAATTTTTCATTCCCTACTTATGAACCATCTGTCATTAAAAAGATTTAGAAACCAGCAGCAATAACCTAGGAATTATTTTCATACTTACTAATAAAGGAATTACAGCTGATAATTCTAACATGAGACAGTGGAGAGCTTTTCCCCGTGTTCTTGTTGCTTTTTTTTTTTTAAAACTCTTGGTCCTTATCGGGTTTACTTGTCCCACCCTTAATCTCATCAGCCGCATTTCCACTGCCTAGACTTTCAAAGGAACACCAACTGCTGCAGATAAAATGATGAAGGTGTAAAAGCTCCTGCTCAGAAGCTAAATCGGAATCACATGTCAACACAGTTCAGGCTCAGTCTCTGGCAGGATGGCAGGATCATTGTTTTTAATGCAATTTACTAATTAAAAATGAGTACCAGATTACGGAAAGTCTGGAACGAAGCGGCTTGCTAAAATAGTGGTTTAGTTCCTTGAACCGGCTGCACCAGAGCCTGCTTTTTATTAAACTATAATTCATTTTAATATTGCTGGGCAATTATTAAACCATCTTCTGAAAAGTACAAAGGCAGTTTATGTTTCATAATCAGCCCTCCGTGTTTGGACTGGAGCTGCTTTTACTACAGATGGAAATCTGTAGCAGGGCTGCGGCAGGTGTATTTTATTCAGCAAGATGTACTGTAAACGCATTACAGCAGATTAGCTGGATTTCTTCCTTTAAATGTACACTGCGAGATCCAACTTGCAAGCCAGCTGTTTCTTATCGGCCCCTTTAATCTTCCAGA